>NC_136072.1:383728998-383923432 GCF_964261635.1 Lissotriton helveticus | reverse complement strand
CCATGGAATAAACCGATATGAGTGAGTATATTATCAAAATATATTTCCTTGAGAAAAGTGACGTTTGAGATGTTCCAAGCATTGTGTAGGAGAAGGGTGTGTAGGCCAAAAGAATGTTAGTGACTGGGATGGAGAAGAGTGCACAATTGATGAAGATGCCTAAGATGTTCCCATTGGTAGTCTGGCTAGGGAGAACGTATGCATCCTTGTGCGCAGAGATTCTCATACATTGTATATATTGCTTCACTCAGTTGGGGCTATAATTGCAGAACGCTGCATGTGACTGTGGGCCAGGTGAACATATGGGTTGGTACATAGTCCTGTCACACAACACCTGAGATGCTATAATCCTGTGGTGATCCTATGGCAACCATAGATAAGTGAACTTCATGCTTATGTGTCATTGGAGAGGTGATATCACACCACCCCCTGCATTAGCAGAATATATCACCACCATCTAGAGTGCCTTCCAGTCATGTACTTATGGGGTCTGTGCTCCAGCTGAAACTCTCCCTGAACCAATGGAACTGCAATGTAGTATACAGCGGTTCCACCCAAGGTTTTAAGTTACAACCATTACAGAAACTGTACACAAACAAGCATGTACACTCTGACTATGCCCTAAATTGAACTCATACATAAAGTATGTGCTGTTTGCTTTAACCTCAGCATTAAAACAGTGTTATCCATCATGCCTGGACTAATACAATACAGGGCAAGCATTATAGCTGGCCTAGTCATCAAAACAAAATGTATTTACTATTCAAATTAATAACACTACATTACATCAACGGCCCTTCGTGTGGTGTCATTGTTTGCCACGTGAATTCTCACACGGCAAATTCCCCGGGCTCTCATTACAGATTTAGCAATGCTTTCTAAATGTCATGAGCAAACATATTACATACTTCAGCTCCAACCATCCTCCTAATATGTTTTGACCTAAGACACAGACTACTCTGTTAATTAGCTTCATCCCCCTTGTCTCAATCTGGTACCTGACACAGATGAAGTAATCCGATTCGAGCCACCCTCTCTGCTAGGCTCAAATGGGAAATCGCTTTTGATATTTCAGCTCCAACATTGCCGCTTTGCTGGGAGGAGCATTAACTAAGAAGTATATAATGTCTTTGTAATTAATGTATGTATTCTATCAGATCTTCCAAAGCATCAGTTTCAAAGCAATGTGATGATGTCGCCCACATATTCAGAATCACACATGAAAACAGACTGGTACCAAACTGATGTTCCACACTGGGAATTACTTAAGGGCTGCACTATTTAGCAGCATATTATATTCATCAGTCAGATGTCTGTAAAATTTTATTTCGAAAAGATTTTTCGTGCTTCATAAGGATTAGTAACTTTAAAATACATAAAATAATACAGCAGTAGAAAATCTGATTGGACCATAACTTCTGAATGTTAAGAATAACGTCATATACCAAACAACTTCTTGAGCTAAGAAACGCTGTGATTAGCAACCATTTTATTCACCCAGGAGGGTATAAACAAAGGTTCTTGATAGCACAGTGCGAATACTATGGCATTACAATAGACGTGGGACCTGATTACAAGGTGAAGGGTGGATTGTGAGCCCCCCTCCCCCTCGATTTGTGCTATAATCTTAACACCCTCACTGATTTAAACCTGACAGATTTCGGCAAGTCAGACTTGCTAACATTTATCAGGGGAATGGCCCAGAACAAAGGCAACATTTGAGAAACCTGGGGGCATATTATCAAGGAGGTTTATCTCCGCTTTTTTGGCCTTAAAAGCCAAGAAAGCGGAGATAAAATTATCTCCCTATTACCAAGCTGTCGCTAACACCAGTTAGCGACAGCTAATAGGAGATAGCGACCATCTTGGGCCCCGCTTTGCATGTCAGTGATATTTATCACTAATGACATGCAAAGTGGGCGTGCCAAGATGTTAGCGACTGGAAACAGTCGCTAACATCGCTATCTCCTATTACCAACTTTTGGAGATATTCGCGCTAAGCGCGAATATCTCCAAAAGCTAACACCTGCCCTGAGCAGTTCTTAGCCATGTTAACCAATGGGAGGTGGATAACATGGCTAAGAGCATTTGCTCGATAATGCATGAATATCGCTGACTTTTCAGCGATATTCATGCATTGCGGCCGTTTTTTATCGCATTTGCGATAAACCTTGCTAATAGCAAGGTTTATCTGCGATACAAATCGCCGATGTGCGGCGATAATTTTTGTCTCTAAACAAGTTAGAGACAAAAATTATCTCTATTGGTTGGTAATATGCCCCCTGGATTGTTAGATATGTAATCAACGTAATATGCATCCTTTTCAAGTGAATGACTTGGAATATAAGATATTTAATGCACCCATTAAATCCTTCACTCCGCAGAAACAGCATTACTATTTACCTGGGGCCTCATTTATGAAAAGTGACTCATCGCTGCGTGAAAACAGTGATGCGTCACTTTTCACTGCGCCCTCCTTGCACCACCAATGATGCGTCATATTTACAGTATGACGTATCATTGCGCAAGGAGTTACAGATACGTCAGTATTTCTGACGTATCCGTATGGCGCAAAAGTGGCGCATTGCTGGAGTGTGTCACAAAATTGACGCAACTCCAGCAATGTGTCCTTTCACCTGGGGCAAGCCCCATTTGAAAGGGCCTGCGTCAGTCTTATGCCTGCTGTGAGGCAGGCGTAAGAAATTGACGCATTTGTGTCCTAGAAGTGGCGCAGTGAAATCACATTGATTTCACTGCGTCACTTCTACGACCCTTTCTTGCGTCAATACGCCTCCTTGCATACATTATACCTGGCGCAGGTATAATGTGGCGCAGGGGTTTACAAAGTGACGCATCTAACTAGATGCGTCACTTTGTAAATATGGCGCAGCAAGGCGCATTTTTTACGCCACTGGTGCGTCACAAAAAGTGACGCACCAGCGGCGTAAAAGTGACGCATAGCCTCATAAATGAGGCCCCAGGTGTGGTAAATCCCTTACTCTCCCGCACCCACTCAGAATCCAGGCTTTGGTGTGCAACGTACCTGAAAGGGGCCAATACAGAGTGCAGAAGCAAGTGATAAATCCGTTTATGCAAACAATAATGAAAGAATCGGGACCAAGCATAGTATCCCACAGCTGTCCCCACCTGGGCGAGTGTGTCTACACACTTACTTCAACCGCTACTTGGAGATCCCATCCCATTAGTCTGATAACCTTAAATCCCCTGCTTCTTGTGTCTGTGAGAATCAAGTGAGGATGTTAACACTCATATTAGGTTATACTGACTAAAGAGTAGCTACGTCACTGAGACAGAATTAGGGGGAAATGAAATCAGTTATCTTTAGCAAATCTAAAGATAACTTTACCAGATCTTAATAAAAAATAGCAGAATTATAGGAAAATGACACTTATTGAGTTACTAAGGAAGGTGCCTAACATTGCCCACGCGCGGGAGAAAATGTCATGTAAAGCCATTCAACATGGCAGCTCGTAAAATGAATTAGAAACAAAATACCTCACTAGTGTACAAAGTAGACACACCCACTTAGTAGAGCGGATCTGACATCATGTTGAATATCCTAAATGTGAATGCATCCTGCAGGATGTTGACCTGTCCATAAAAAGAATTGTAAAAGGAGAATTTGTAATGACGCTCTGCTATTCTCAGTTATTATATCTAGACTATAATAATTAAATGTAAAGAAAATAGAAAAAATAACTATAGACTAAAAAACTAAAACTAAAAGGGCTGCAGGGCGGACAATATTTCAAATCTGATGCGGAGGACAATCAGTCTAAGTCTAAAACTGTAACAGAGAAACCTTTCTAAACCTTTTCGTTTGAAGGCCCAAAATTGTTCTTTCAGTAATCAGGCCTTTTTCCTAACGATCCACTTTGAGGGCATCCCTTGATGATGACCTTCTTGATGATGACTTACAGGAGGCCTCTGCATGAGGAGTTACATGCTGTAAACGTTACATTGGATTTTTTGCTCTCTTTCTTTTCTGAAAGTAGAACTGTGAAGACATACTTTGTAACCCGTCAGTTGGACACGAGACCCATACTTTGCTTCTGCAACCTCTGATGCCCGCACAACGCTAAGAAAACCAGTGAGTTCTCCTATAGAGACTTTATGACATATAAACTACACAAAACCATGTAACATCATTGACACAGAGGGCCATATTAGCAAGGGCACTATCGCCGCTTTTGCAGGACTTTTTCCCGCTAAAGCGTTGATAATTTTATTGCCCTATTAGTAAGCAGTCGTTAACAGCAGTTAGCGACAGCTTATAGGCGATAGCGACCGGTTTGCGGCCCACTTTGCATGTCAGCGATAATTAGCACTAATGACATGCAAAGTGGGAGTACCCAACCTGTTAGCGACTGAAAGCAGTCGCTAACACAGCTATCACCTATTAGCAAGGCAGGCTGTGCGATTACAAAAGTTGCGCTAAGCGTAATTATCACCAGAACCTAATGCCTGCTCAGACCATGACTTAACCTGTATATCCAATGGGAGGTGGATATTCAGGTTAAGTCCCCATTAGCTTTAATGCCTGAATATCGCTGGATTTCCAGCGATATTCACGCATTGAGCCGCTATCGCCGGATATTTTATCGCATTAGAGATAAACGTTTCTAATAGCATGTTATCTCTGCAATAATATCCGGCGATAGACAGCGATAAAAAAAATACGCTAAGCCCATTTAGCGATAAATAGAGCTATTTGTTGCTAATATGCCCCAATGTTCTCAATATTACGCCCACCCCAACTCATTTACAAAACAGGCAGTGCCATAAAAAATGACAACAATATAATAATTTAAAAAAACGAAACTAAATCACTCACTGAACTTTTCACAGCATTCAACCACTCGAGGAATGGATTTTCAGTCCTAAACATGTTGTTCACGTTAGTGTTTCAACACAATAGTACTGCACAGTTTAGGCCAGTTCTGCAGGCTGTCTCTATGATGAAGATCTACTGTGTCTCTCTACACTCTACACCACTCAACTCTACCCCACTCCACTCAACACAATGCCACTCTATGCCACTCCACTCTATGCCACCTTATACTCTGCCACTCCACTCTAATCTATGCCACTCTACTCCATGCCACTACTCCAGGCCTCTCCACTCTGTGCTACTCTGTTCTACTTTATGCCATCCATTCTGTGCCACTCTATTCTACTCACCGCCACTCCACTCTAACCCACAGCACTCCACACAATGCCACACTACACCACTCCATTCTAAGCCACTCTGCGCCAATCCATGCCCCTCCACTTTACTCAATGCCACTGCATGATGCGCTACACCCCTCTACTCTGTGCCATACTTATCTATGCCACTGTACGCTATTCCAATGTATGTCAATCTAATCTATGCCACTTTACTATATGCCATTAAACTATACTTGATTCTAATCTGTGGTACTCTGCTCTGCACCTCTCTACACAATGCTACTCCATTCAACCCTACACAACTCTATCGTGAGCTACTCTACCATATACCACTCTACTCTACGCATCTCCACTCTACGCTACTCAATGCTTCAATATGCCATGCCACTATACTCCATTCCACTTTCCTCTAACTTTTAGCTATGCTGAACAGCAGTCACGCTGCAGTACAAACTAGCTACATGACATTGGCAAAGCCAATTGTTCTCAAAAAGGTGTGCCCTATTGGCTTTGCCAACACTTGTTCATAATAGGGTTGGGCATGTAATAAGGAAATGGGTAAATGAGTTTTTGTTTGGGTGGCTGTCCTTGTCTAGCCTTTGTGTTAGCGTATTAGGGTCGCTATCTGTCTAGCGTTTGTCCAGTCTATTAGGATGTGGTCTTAGAATAGTCTTTATGTTTCGTAGTAAGAAAGAATATGTGTTTTACCCATCACTAGCCAGGACTCTTCTTGTGAGCCCTGTTTAGACGAGTGTTCAGAATGTGTACCTTGTGGAACCATGGTTCCTTCTTTGGAGTGCTTACATTGCACTTGTAGTCAGTTGTGATGTGGTGCCCGGCCTAAGGACTGCAACTACTCGCTGCTCCCGAATAAAGCCCTTCATAAATCTACGGGCTTTATCTGGCAAGATTTATTTACATAAGGTGTGGACACTACTGAAGATTTGAAATGTTATCACAGCCTAATTTGAGTTAGTGGTTGCCAGTGGCACTAATTTTTGGATCAAGTACTTCTTTATCTATGGCAGACATTTATGAAGAGAGGGAAAACACACAAATTGACAGAGGGAGGGAGAGACCCAAAAAAAGCATTACAAAAGGAGAAGGCAGGAACCTGCAAGAGTGAGATAAAGGAGCATGGTGTGTATTGTAGTGGCTTAAAGAGACAAGAGATTTATTTAAGACTATGCAGCCTTAGTATTTGGTGCTTCAATATTTATTTGCGCCGATCACAGGCTTCTGAGCAGAGCTCTGGGCACTGACACTCATTCTTTAACAAATAACGCACTGAATATTCTCCTATAAGTATGGAATAGCCAGTAGAGGGACCATTCACTTCACCCAAAAGGATCTGACCTCAGCATTTCACTACAGCATATTTAAGCGGTGGTCTGTCCTGTAGGAGATTGAATCCATGGACCACTTGGCAGAGTTATCAAGAGTTTGAATTCTCATTTAATGTTCACTGTTCGATTGGCTGTACCAAACTAGTACACTGAGGGAATGTCAGTTGTTACCGTGAAACCATTACATCTGAACTCATTACGTTCTGTTTTTTACACTGGCAATCCCATTACTTCACTTGGCATAAAATCATGAGTACTTTTTATTGCATGCCTTTATATGCCTTGGCTTTCACTTCACAGGTAGGTAGCTAGGTGTTACTTGGAAAACTTTATGATTTTATTTATTTATCTTACCATTTGTAACATACATATTACTTAATTTATATATATTCATATATATATTTCTTTTTTATAATTGTAAATTTATATATGCTTACATACATAACGATTTTCACCACTAGTATTTTTATTTAGTAAACAGTAAGATTTAAATTTATTTAAAAATACTGTCACATATACATTTAAAATTGCTTACTACCCTATTAACAACCCATCCCTGTACGCTGAACAACCCTTAACACCATTTTACACAAACAACACCTGAGCCCTAAACACTCCTTATTTATTCCTATACACTACCCAACCCTGAATCCTTATTATCTCTGTACTCAATATACTCTTGAACACTAAAACAGCTCACCGGCCTTATAAAGAACCCATACCAGAACCATAAAAGTTCTTTGCTAAACTACCCATCTTTTAAATCTAATATCTTCACACTACTCCTATACACAACCCATCCATTAACCCTAAAAAAGTCACTACTGCTATAAAAAACTTTTTACTGCCCCTATACTGAACCCATCCAGAACTCTAAATAATCATTATTACCCCTCTATAAACCCATACCTGAGCCCTAAAATCTCATTATTACCCTTTAAATAGAACACATATTTGAACCCTAAGTATTCATACTGCCCACATACACAACCCATCTATGAACCCTAAAAACTCCTTACTACCCCAAGACACTACCCGTCAATGAGCTCCAAACACTCATTACTACCCATATACACAACCAATCCTGAATAAAAAAAAACTTTCTACCCCTATACAGTACTCATCCCTGAGCCCTAAATACTCCTTACTGCCCCTATACACTACACATTACTGTGCCTTAAAACCTCCCCACTCCCCCTATTCACAACCCATCCCAGAGGACTAAAACCTCCTTACCATGCCTGTAAACTACCACTATAAATTATCCATACAAATTAATTATTCACTGTTTATTTGTACAGTAAATAACCTTATAAGTAAAATGAAATCACATAATAATCACCTAAACTTAATCATTTTTAACTAATTGTTTTTTAACCATAAATTACTATAGAGTAGGTTTAACAATGTATGTATAAAGAAAGTAAATAAAGTGCCGTGGGAACAGTGTGATTTTTGCTGACAGGGTTCTGCGTATACAGTGCTTATTTTCACACACTGAGGAGGATTTATAGGCACTAGACACTGGGGAGGATTTATAGGCACCAGTGATGGGCCGGCAAGGGTGAGCTTGTGAGGTAAATATTCCTGATGCACCTACCTGTGATTTAAAGTCTCTGATTGTATGATGGATACCCATTAAAGTTGTATGAGGTCTTTATATACATTATCCACTACAATAGACAGGGGTATGTACTGTCTGATTCATTCTTACCATGTATACTACTTCTGTAAGAGGTCATATTACTTAAGAAAATGTGAAAGGAATAACTAAACAAACACGTGTATATCTAAACTTATCTTGGAAAAAATAACATGTTTATTATATTCTAGACAGCAAATCAACAATGAGAGAAGAACCATCAGGAGTGGTAAAAGAAATGTAGACCAGAAAGATCAGAAAAGTTAATGAGGACCTAGACAGACAGATGAGGAGTGTTAGAAACGGGTAGCGTGGTGCAGAGCGGGCGGGTAAAACTCTGGAGGAAATGTGTAAAGCATCCGTGCAACACTCACAGACGACACACCAGGCACACAACAAAAAGAGACTCCACACCAGGTTAGGTGAAAACAGTATGTGTATTGTAAAATAAACACATCAGGAGGGAATCACAGGTGCAGATAAACTCTGCCAGCCGGCACCGGGTAATAATTCACCTGGGACTATTTACAAGGCAGGGTCAATCCGACCACTGCCAGAAGCATCATCAGTCCAATGAGAAGAAATGTAAGAATCAACAATGGATGTAGAGCAGCCCGTACCTACTGGTGAATAACGGAGCTCAGCACAGTAGCATGGACCCCAATAGGCATAAAAGCAGCAGCATAAGGCATAAAGTTGTGATCATAGGCATCACAGTAGGCATGTAAAGACGGTATGCATAACCAACATAAGTCCCATTGGCCATAATCATATCCGTAAGGAGGCAATACTTCCGATAGGAATGAATGTAGCAGTAGGCCCAACAAAACATATTCTGCACCAATACGGGGGAATAAACATATTAGGCATGAATCACATCCTGCATAAGAACTCATAAGGCCTAGAACATTAGGCATAAATCCATCAGCAGGATGAGCATCTCATTAGCATCAACGATGATAAACATAAAAGCCTTATCATTAAGCATAAACCTGTGGGCCTAAACCTCCTTAGCAGGGATAATATTACCATTAGGCCTAACACTAAAACATCAGGGTAATACCGTTAGGCATCATTACCGCATCCCTCACATTAGGCATAAACATATTGGCAGTCTGGGGCATGGCACCTTAACGTGAGGCAGAAACATTAGGCATGACATCCACATAGCAACCCTGAGGGAAAACATTAGGGGACATCATGGGCATAAATACATTATCAGGAGGGCCCTCAGCAGACCTCTCCCCTTGTAGTGCCCTCCCTGTTATGCAAACAAATGTGCCCCACGTTGTAGGTTAGTCCTTGGCATCACTGTTCAGTCGCACCATAGAACTGGCAAGGTTGGAGTCCCTCTTTGGGACTCGGAAGTTCCAGAAATGCTCCCTCGCGGACCGCTAACACTAATACTGTCCAATGGTGCAGCGGCCCGCTGTCAGACGGGGCAGCTGTAAAATTACACAGGCGCAGGGGGGCAGCGGCCCGCAAAACAATACTGGCACTGGGGGCGGGCACCGGCACTGTGCCCTGACACCCCCCAACCACTAGCAGACGGAGCCCCACTCACCGGGGCTCCGTGTAGGCTTTGGACATCCATTGCTGCAGGCGCAGCTCGCGGGGCTCCCCCAGCTTCTGGAAGCCCCGACCACAGCAGCACTCCTTTGGCACCAGCCCCTGACTGCGGGGGCATGGACCAGCGGGGTGGGCTCCTGCTCCGGTTTCGTCCTGCAGGCTCGTCACACGCGGGGCTCTCCTAAGCGCATGAGAGCCCCGCCACCCACAGCGCCTCGCCGGACTTCATCCGGGCCCCCTCCTGGGTCCCGGGACTTCGGTGTAGAGCCCATGAGGCTCCAGATGACAGCTCCTTTCCGTGGCTCAGCAGGCAGTACAGTTGGCGGCAGCGCCGGGTGGGCTCCCGCAATGTTTAAAGACAGGCAAAAGCGGAATAAACGCAGGGTAGGCTCCCGCTCTGTTTAAATAAGCAGTTCTCCCCGGCCTCACCGCGCCGCAGGCGTCTCACGCTCCTCACCTCCTGGGAGTACAGGCCAATCCACTATATCGTACTCCCATGGCGCTAGGTCCCACGAAGCAGGATTGTAGTGCTCAAGAGATGCTAGGCAGGAGAGCAGCAGGCTCAACTGGGCAAGATCACCAGTCAGTGGGCACTCATCAGAAAAGGGCCGGAATTCCTAGGAATTGTCATCCTCTGTAATGTGTTACGAAAAAACTAAGGAACCCAAAGGTAATTCACTAGGGACCTTGGGCGGTAACTTATTAAAGAGAACAGTGGTCCCTAGTATTTTAGAGGATTAAACGAATGATAGGCATACAACAAATAGTGAGTTTGTCCTTTGTCCAGCCGGACAGGAGTTTAATTTTTGAATATAGGTAATAGCATATGAATCACTGAAAGATAACAAGTGGGCACGACTTGTGACCCACAGAGAGCAAGACAAAACAAGGAAAAGTTTAACAAAAGGCGAACGAAGCGGTCTGTGTACTTGTACTCAGTGAACAGACTTGATTCAAATTCTTAATCACCATTGCATACAACATTACTGCATATTTTTAGTGCATATGGTTTTTTTTGGTCGACGTTTCGATGCCAAAACTAGATACAGGGCATCATCTTCAGGACATTAGAATGTAACATGTTTGTCTTGAAATTGTAATATATTATGCCTTTTCAAACACACTGTCAGGCATAGATAGCTAAACCTTGTAAGTTTATAGGCGTGTGTGGCAATATTTGTTCCGGAGGGGGGCCAGCCGATTATTACTGCCTCCCGGTGTGTAGATCAGTGTATAGGAAATGTTCCATAAGACAGAGGATTATAAGGTATAGGAGTCACAACTTATTTGCGGTGGTAGGTAGTATAGTTTAATAGTGCTTGGTCAGCAGAAGCACAAACTCTGACTATAAAACACCATAGTTGGGGATTCTCTTTTATAATCAAAAATGATTTCTATCCAAATGAACCAACATTAGGTTATCATAATGCTCTATTCTACACCTTGTAGTTTGCACGCAGCTCTTTGATGATGGTTAATAGTTCCTTGTTCTATGTTAGGATTTTAACTTATAAACTGCAAGTAACAAAAGGATCTCTCAGACAAAAGCAGTAACCCACTGACTTATTTACATTATATGCATCTCTGATCTCTCTCTAAGAAGAACATTAATCACTGGAGTTATCTTGACATTTTATTGTTGCCTAAAAATTGCTGGAGGACAGGAAAGTGATAGCGGGTGCTTTTAAAACTATAATATACTTACAATCACGATGCCCGACCCAAAATCATTGCCCTGTGTAGTCGCAGTGGTCGCAATGCCCTAGTGTCAGCCCTGGGTATGAGGGGAATATTTTAAATCACCTGTTTTAGCTGCCTTGGTGTAATTTTACCTTCATGCTTTCCCGGAGTGTTTTGGGATCTTGCTCCACCTTTGTTCAACAGCTGAGAGGAGATTTTGGGATTTGGAGAGTAGTTCCTACACTCCCACCTAATCCAATGGAGGTGAGATACTTTTTGTCCATCTGCATTGCCCTTGTGTAGGGATGCATTTTGTACACCGCCATCTCGCTCAAGGACAGATAAACCTTGTTAAACCCTCCAGTCCCCACCCTCGATGCCCATAGATGGAGTGTGCTTATAATCCCCTGAAATTGATCAAGGGCAGGTGTTGGAAATGGCCCTTTTTGCAGGGTTATCCCCAAACTTTTTGCTTCTTCCTCCCTTGTTTTTCCTGACCTGTGGTTGTTGGCAATAGGACTCTGGGCATTTTACCACTGCTGATCAGTGCTAAAGTGCATATGCTCCCTGAGTAAATTGTTATTGTCATTCGTTATCCATGATTGGCGTATTTGTCTCACCAAGAAGTCCCTAGTAAAGTGCACTGAGTGTGCCACGGCTGGTGATCCAAATGCTACTAGTGGGCCTGCAGCACTGATTGTGACACCCACATGAGTAGCCCTAAAATGGTGTCTCAGGCCTGCCACCACAGTGCCTGTGTGCAGTCTGTGAACTGCCAAGTCAACCTGGCCACGGTCCCCACTGTCCAGGCCTAACCCTTCCCTTTGCGTACACATTGGACACCCCTATGGAAGGCCCACGGTACACCCCTGGGCAGCGTGCAGTGTATGTGAAAAGTAGAGCATGTACTAGTGCAGGTGACATGCTCTGGTAGTGAATTACAGCCATTTTCATTTTTTACTATTGAAAAGCTTTCTTGCCCATAGGCTATAATGGGAGAATGCTGTGTATAATGTTTACCTGCATATCTTCCCATAGGAGCAAGATAGAAAATTGAAGTTTGGTATCCCTGAATTCAGAATTTAGTAACACATCTTTTACGAAAGGTGGTTTTAAAATCCTGTGTTTGAGAACAGCACATTTAGAAAGAGGCTGTTCTCTTGTCTGACCTTTTTGTGTGCCTTGGCCTGTTTGTGAATTGACTGTCTGGTTTGTGAGTGACAGGGGCTGGGTGACTCCCAGAGGCTGAGTGGGCCATCCCTGGGCTGGATAGGTCCATCTGCATCTAGAGTGGTGAGAGGAGGTCGCACCTGGACCTGAATAGGATTGTGCTTGCCCCCCACAGTGTTGGCTCCACCCCCTGTGGTGTGTCTGATGTCTCTGCCCTGCACTGTGAAAGGAGAGAAGGAATCATGTCAACGAAGTGCTCCAGGGCTGTGCTTTCCCTCCACAATGCTGGCTCCACCTCCTGTGGGGCGTCTGATGTTCCTGCTCTGCACTGTGAAAGGAAAGAAGGAGTCTTGTAAACAGAGTGCTCCAAAACTGGTTTGAAACGGGCTCAGTGCCCTCCTGCACACAGGGAACACAGACTTTTTGGGGTATAAGTACAGGACCCCAGACCACTGAACTTTAGATCATCCTGGATTCTAGAAGGAACCTCCGCCAAGGAGAAAGCTGGAAGACTGAAGAAGGAAGACTGTCCTGCTGTTACTTTGCTGGACTGACCTGCAGTTGCTTTGCTGCCAAGGAGAGGGGAAGGACTTTGCTTTGTGCTGTGTCCCCTTGCTTGAAGGAATCTCCTAGGACCTGAAGAAGAGCTGGCTCCCTGTTAAGAATACCAGGAACAAAAGGACTTCACCCCCAGCTTCCCTGAACTATTCTGAGAGAGTTCTGTCCTTCCTAGAGAGCTTGGGCCAGTTATGGTGCCTCTGGAAGTTGTACCTGTGTTGGGAAGCTGGAAAACAATATTTTAAAGACTTTCTGCAAGTTTTAACGCATTGCTCGCTTGCGGAGCGCATCCCCGTCAGTGCGAGGAAATTCCCGCCGCTATGAAGGCCTTGATCGTCGCAGGGCCTGTTGCCACTGCCAGAGTCATTGCAGCCTTCGTTTGCGGGATGCACCAGTCCGGTGCGGGAAGATTACCATCGCTGCGGGTATAGTCGCAGAGCCTGTCGTCACTGGGTGAGATCATGAATGAATGAATGAATGAATGAATGAATGAATGAAAAGAGATTTATATAGCGCAAAAACAATAACCCGCAGGTATCAAGGCGCCTAGCAAAAATGATCAGAGAATGATCAGGAAAAAGACATGAAGCCCTACACATATGCTTGCTGAAAGAGAAGGGTTTTTAAAGCAGTACGGAAGTTTTGTAAGGACGGGAGAGATCTCAGATCCGGAGGAAGTTCATTCCACCACTTAGGAGCAAGAGTGGAGAAGGCTCTGCCACCCCATTTGGCTCTTCGTACACGGGGGGCTGCCAGAAGCAGTTTCCCAGAGGAACGCAAGTTCCTTCGGGGGACATAGTGGGAGATGATGGATCCTATTCCAGTGTCGCTCTTTTTGGCGATGGCTCTGTAGGTCATACATAGAACTTTAAACCGGATTCGGTGTTCTACCGGCAGCCAGTGCAGCGTTTTCCTGGCTGCAGTGGCCGAGGAGCGTCTGGGAATGTCCAGGACAAATCTGGCTATGGCGTTTTGGACTACCTGTAAGCGCTGCAGCTGTCCTTTGGTAAGTCCAGCATACAGCGCATTACAGTAGTCCAGACGCGAGCCGATGAGAGCAACAGCTATTTGTTTTCTTGCCTGGAAAGAGAGATATTTCCTGATCCTTCGTAGGGTGTGAATCAGGCCCCAACAGGTGGAAATGGTTCTGCTCACCTGGCTGCCTAAGTCAAGGGCAGGGTCTATTAGCACCCCGAGATTCTTAGCAGAAGATGTGGGGGAAGGGCATGTTCCAAGTGAGTCGGGCCACCAATTGGCTGACCAGATGTTTTCTTTCCCCCCAAACACCATCACCTCCGTCTTCTCCCCATTCAGTTTCAGAGAGTTCTGGATCATCCATTGACCAACCGCCTCCATACACGATCTAAACTTGGAGGCGATTAGTTCATCTGAATGGGGAAAAGAGACGAGGATTTGAGTGTCGTCTGCGTACGAGACTACCTCCATCCCGAACGATCTTATTAATTTGGCTAGTGGGGTAACATAGATATTAAAAAGGGTCGGGCTAAGTGCTGACCCTTGAGGAACCCCACATAGCACAGGTCGGGATGGAGATAGGAACTCCCCAAGCTTGACTCTTTGTTCCCTCCCCGTGAGGAAAGAGGTCAAAAGATCCAGAGCTGCGTTCTTCACCCCCATCTCCCTCAGCCGCGATGTAAGTACTGAGGGGGAGAGGGTATCGAAAGCCGCAGTTAGATCTAGCAGGACCAGGAGAGAGGTCTGGCCCTCATCTACTGTCGTGCGGATCTTGTGGAGCACGATGGTGAGGGCTGACTCGGTGCTGAATTCTCTCCTGAATCCATGCTGGGAGGAGTCTAAGCATCCCGAACTTTCCACAAAGACAGCGAGATGCTTGTTAAGATGTGTCTCAAGCATCTTCGCTGGGGCAGGGAGTAGGGAGATAGGCCGGAAGTTTTTTAGGACCCCCGGATCCAGAGAGGCCTTTTTCAACAGGGGCTTTACTACCGCCTTCTTCCACTCTACAGGGAAAATACCATCTCTGATGGCTAGATTCATTACCTCTAGCAGCGGTGGTAAGAGGGTCTCCGTACACTGCTTGATGACTTTCAGTGGGCAGGTATCCAGGGGGGAACCAGACTTGGTCTTGGCCAGCAGTAGCTCGAGATCTTGCAAGGCCAGCGGGGGAAAAGAGTCCAGGGTGCACGGTGGGGAGATTTCTGTGGTGATCAGGCTCATCTCTACCCTAGGTGTAGATGCACTGAGAACAGCTCTTTGTTCCTCGAGGGCCAGGTGGATATCCTGAATTTTAGAATGGAAGAAGGAGGCAATCCTATCACAAAGATCCTGCGAAGGAATGACAGGGTCAGGGGCTTGCAATCTGACCAGGGAGTCAACAGTTTTAAAGAGCTCCTTCGGAGAGGAGAGCGAGGAAGTCGCGGTAACAAAGTATTCTTGTTTAGCCTGCACGATTTCAGCCTTGTATTTTTTAACAAGAAGTCTATGAGCTTCCTTGTTCTTGAGGTCCCAACTAGCATGCCATAGCCTCTCCTTTCTCCTCACTTCTTGCCTAAGAAGCCTAAGGGAGTCGGAGAACCAGGGGGCAGAAGGTCTCTTTCTGGCGCGGCGCCGAGATTGTACTGGGGCCAGTTTATTCAAGGCCTCGGTAGTGACCTGATCAAAGTGAGCGACTGCAGTCTGTACGCTATCTAGGCCAGTGGTAGCAAGGCTTGCAGCCCAGGGCACGAAGGAATTGCTATTAATATTCCTGAAGTTTCTGGTAGTCTCTATTGTGTGGTTCCCTATTTTACAGGAGTTCACCCTATGATGTTTCAAAAGGAAAGGGACCGCCAGATGGTCAGACCAGGAAAGATGGATCGGGTCCTTGGTAGTCAAACGGGGGTCATTGGAAAGGATGCCATCCAAAGTGTGTCCTGCACGATGTGTGGCTCCCGTAACACGTTGCGTTAGCCTGCAAGATTCTAGAGCCTCAATGAGACAGGAGGTATCAGAAAGGTCGTGCCGTTCTAGGTGGTAGTTAAAGTCACCCAGGATGGAAAAGTTGTCTCGGCCAAAATAGGGTTCAAGAGATTGGAGAAGGTGGTGCGTGAAGTGGGTTCTCGAGCCAGGGGGTCGATAAATTAAGATACCGTTAAAGAAGGGGCGTTGCGCTTCCTTTATTGTAAAATAAAATGCTTGAAAACTGTCAGGAAAATCGGTTATGGGTACTGTGTGGCATTGTAGGTGATCTTTGTGAAGGATCGCTATCCCCCCTCCCACTCGTCCCTGCCTATCGAGTCTGGCCAGGCAGTACCCTTCAGGGACAGCCTCTATTAAATCAGGGTCGGAAGAATCCTTGGCCCAAGTTTCGGTCACAAACACTAGAGTGGGCGTTCTGTCCAGTACCATCTCCTTAAACATAACCTTGTTCTTGATAAGGGAGCGGGCATTAATCAAGATGCCCTCTACTCCTACTGTATTAGAACTGGATGTGACGGGGTGTTCAGAGGTAGGGTGGATGGGGGCGGAGTTAAGAGGTCTGGGCGAGGAGTAACAGCCACATCGTAGTGGGAGCAGAAAATCATCCGGTTCATAGGAATGTAAGCAGCGTTTTTTACGAGGTTTAAGAGCCAGCAATTCGCGAAGAGAGTAGCTGCAGGGGAGAGATAACATTCTACCAGAGTCCAGGGACCAGCCGTCCAGCGCGTCCTTAGCGCGGACGGGCGCAGACGGGCTGGACTCTGGCGTGACTCAGACGGGCTGGACTCTGGCGTGACTCCGGCGGGCATCCGGCGCATCCGCTACCGCATCCGCTACGCGGAGCGTCAGGGGTCTCTTTTATAACGACTAGAGTGCGAGGGCGCGCCTACACACCCAAGATGGCCGCTAAACAGCCCTCGCCTCCCCGGGACCGGCTCTCAGCGTCAACACTCAGCTGAGAGCGGCCCAGGAGGTAGAGGAAGGTAGGGAACAAAGATCCTAGTTGAAATCCGCTTATAAAATCAAGCGCCTAATAAAAAGCAAGCGTCACTCGGGACGCGATTTAAAATTAGCGTTACCCTCTGCAATTAAGTCTGTGCCAGAGCAGGTAAAGAAAAGTGGAGTAGAACCTCCGGCTTCCGCCTCAGAGGGTGAAAAGGAATCGTTTGGCAGTCTCTACCTGAGCCCCCTTTATAACGACTAGAGCGCGAGGGCGCGCCTACACACCCAAGATGGCCGCTAAACAGCCCTCGCCTCCCCGGGACCGGCTCTCAGCGTCAACACTCAGCTGAGAGCGGCCCAGGAGGTAGAGGAAGGTAGGGAACAAAGATCCTAGTTGAAATCCGCTTATAAAATCAAGCGCCTAATAAAAAGCAAGCGTCACTCGGGACGCGATTTAAAATTAGTGTTACCCTCTGCAATTAAGTCTGTGCCAGAGCAGGTAAAGAAAAGTGGAGTAGAACCTCCGGCTTCCGCCTCAGAGGGTGAAAAGGAATCGTTTGGCAGTCTCTACCTGAGCCCCCTTTATAACGACTAGAGCGCGAGGGCGCGCCTACACACCCAAGATGGCCGCTAAACAGCCCTCGCCTCCCCGGGACCGACTCTCAGCGTCAACACTCAGCTGAGAGCGGCCCAGGAGGTAGAGGAAGGTAGGGAACAAAGATCCTAGTTGAAATCCGCTTATAAAATCAAGCGCCTAATAAAAAGCAAGCGTCACTCGGGACGCGATTTAAAATTAGCGTTACCCTCTGCAATTAAGTCTGTGCCAGAGCAGGTAAAGAAAAGTGGAGTAGAACCTCCGGCTTCCGCCTCAGAGGGTGAAAAGGAAGATCATCGCACTGCTTGCTTGCGGACCGCATCACGTCGCTGCGAGAGTCGTCGCAGAGCCATCGCATCGAGGGGCCGCAAGAGGAGAAGAACGCCGCTGAGCCACGCATCGTCGGTGCACCGGAGATTGTCGCCGCCCCGAAGATCTTTGCATCGTACCTTTTGCGAGCCTCTTCCACCGAAACCTGTGCACCGGAATCCATGCAAGGTATTGCATCCATCCCCATACAGACCGGAGTCACCGCAATACGCCCGCTGCGTCCAGCAGGGTTGTGGCATCGCCTCCCCAGGGTCTCAGGAGTGGCGCATCGCTTGCTTTACACCGCTACAGCTTTCACTTGGAACTTTTGCCGCATCTAAAGGTACTGTTGGCTAATACCTGACGCAACTGTGGATTATTTTAATGCAACCTTAAGAACTCATTTGAAACCATATTCTTGAACTGTGTATGTTGGATTTTTGTCGTTCTGGTCTTGTGTAGTTTAGATTAAATACCTTTATTTTTCTAAACTGTTGTGGAGTTAGTTTGTGGTGTTTTCACTGTGTTACTGTGAGTGTTGGTACAAATACTTAGCACATTGCCTTTGATAAGCCTGACTGCTCGTGCCAATCTATCAAGGGGGTGAGCAGGGGTTATCTAAAGAGTGCATCCTTCTTACCCTGACTAGAATCAAGGGTCCCTATTTGGACAGTGGGACCTACCTCTGCCAACTAGCGACCCCCAGTTCTAACATTGTTGGTCAGCGGTGAGATCTTGAACTTGTATTTGTAGTA
Source organism: Lissotriton helveticus (assembly GCF_964261635.1). Taxonomy (NCBI): domain Eukaryota; kingdom Metazoa; phylum Chordata; class Amphibia; order Caudata; family Salamandridae; genus Lissotriton; species Lissotriton helveticus. Next base: position 383,904,739 of record NC_136072.1, on the reverse strand, counting down.
GACCCACAGTGATTGGTGTACATCACTAGTGTGTGCAGACCACTATGCCACTGCATACTACGGTTGAGTTTTTGTTGGTTCTATTTTTGAGTAACTCTTCAAAGCATCATGTCTCAGAATGGAAAAATAGCAAGTGTGGAGGCAGAATTGGAGTTTTGCATTGAGGATTTGTATTCCTACAAAGGGGAGCAGCTCAAACAATTCTGCAAGGACCGCAGTTGCCCTGTGAAAAGCGACTCTAGAAAAGATGAGCAGCAGAGAATCTTGAAGGCCTGGTGGGAGGCCCAAGAGGGAAATGATGCAAGTGGAATGGAGGGGTTTCAACCCCAGGATTTGCCAGTGGACAATCCAGGCTCAGGGGCTGGCAGCAACCACTCCAGCCGGGGGCTGACCCCAGCAGAGTTAGAGGAGAACCAAAGAGTGAGAAGTCATGAGTTGGAACTTATGAAATTGAAAATAAAGCAATTGGAAGTGGAGAAAGAGGCAGAGGAGAGCAAGAGTGCCCGTGCTTTGGAAGTATTGAAATTAACATTGGCCCATGAATTGAGAATGAGAGAGCTTGATTTTGAGTTCGAGAGGCTTGAGGCCATGAGTGTCTCAGCTGAAGAAGAAAAATGGGTAGCTCAAGAAGTGAGCTTTGCTGAGTTGGAGGTGGAGTCCAGCTTAGATGGTGGCAGCAAGATTATAGTTTCTAGTGCAGAGTGGAAGGTACAAACACCCAGAGATGTGGCGCCTGACTTCAGGGACGGGGTTGACATACACCAAGAGGTTCAGGTTTATAAGGTAGCTACAGTGGTGTGCAGTGTCCCTGAAGTAGATTGGGTGACTGACACAGAGTATCATATTCCTAGTGATGGGAGGGACACTCTACTGACTCTAGATGAGAGGTACAGGGAGAGGGGTTCCCTCATTGTAGAAACCTTGGTGTGTGAGTGTGAAGACCATCCAGAAGAATGTGGGTTGTGTGACAGAGACAGTAGGACACTGTCTTGCCAATCTCAGGAGAGTGGTGTGGGGTACTTGTGTGAGGCACTGAAGGGTGAGGCAAAGGGTAGCTTGGTTAACAACTGTTGGGGGTTGTGTGATTCATTTGTTGGAGTGCATATTTTAAGTCCCTGTTTTCCAGAGCTATTCCAACACCCGGTGGAGTGTGAGTTCTCTGATCCCACCAAGAGACAGATCTCTTGGTGGATTCCAGAGAGTCTGAAGGGGCATTGGGGAGTGATCCCAAAAGGAGTGGCTCAGATATCTTCCAGACCTGTGAGGTGGAAGAGGTTCAGTGTAGCTTAGTGTAGTGAGAAGGGTGTAGGGGCTCACGTCCTGTCTCAGTGGAGAAGGAGTGAGTGTGGGACTGTGTGTTCCCAGGTGCCCGAAACCCAGTTTCATGGCCTGGAGGGTTCCTTGGAGGAACACCGGGTTGGGGGCCTAGACGGTGCTAGTAGGCCATTTGAGGAGGATCTCCTAGTGTCAGGAGAACCAGGAGCGTCTGTAACCAGAGCTCCAGTGGTTCTGGTGTCTGGTGGTACCGCTCCAGTTGGGAGGGTGCAGAAGTCCAAACTGAGGGGTGAGAGGGGGATATGTTCCCCAGTGGAAGAACCAGTGGGTCAGAGACCATTCAGAAGGGGTGAGTCTCCCAGGAGTGACCATGGTGACACCACTTCGGTTCTGGGGGATCTTCGTGCACTGTCAGGTGGACAGGGGTCGGGAGATCTTCGCCAGGTGGACTGTCACAAGACGCATGAGTCATGTGTCACCCTCTGACGGATACTGTGTGAGTCCCCAGAAATCCTGGCATGCCAGGCAAGTGATCAATCCCACGGTTTAGTCCCTGGGTTGGGAGGCCAGATTCAGGATCTGCCTGACCTGGAGGGAAGGACATCTGTAACCAGTGTCCTGACCAGTTTTGCTTCCAGGGGCACCACCCCAGATGGGGGGGTGCAGCCCTCTGGAAGGGGGTGCAGAGGGAGGAAGTCCTCGCCACTGACCCCGGTGCAACCTGAGGGTTAAGACCCTAGGTTGGAGACAAGTTGCTGGAGAGAGGTCCTGAACTGGTGAGAGAGTTGTGTTCTGAGGGTGACTCTCCTGGAAGGAGTGGGCTGGACCTGAGAATGTGAGGTAGGGGGAGGAGAGCCTCGCCCCGTGACCTCTGGTCAGTCTGAGGGTACAGGCCCTGGGTTGGCGGTCCAGTGTCAGGATGCCTCCTGACTTGGCAAGAGGGAGAGTGGAGGAGAGGTACCAGCAGCCTGGGGCTACTGCCCCCCACTCTCTGACACCACAGAGGTTAGAGAGGCCTGACAGGCATGCGGCCTGGGTCTCATCCCTCACCACTGTCAGTGTCCACTGAGGCTTGCTGTCGGTCTGTTGGGACACACCTGTGAGCAAGTTAAGTTTAGGTGCTGCACAAATGGTGCCCACATGTGAGGAGAAGGGTTCCACATGGATTGGCTTGGTGGACCCTGAGAGTGTGGATAGAGGGATCCAACTGGGTTCATGACGGTATAGAACAGGAATAGAGCCCTGCTGTTTGGGCCAGTTTCCGTGTTCTATCACCTTAAGCAGGGAATCCCATCGAGGTATTGGTTGGTCTACCCCAGCTTTAGGCTGTAATGGGGTTGTGTTGGAAATGGCCCTTTTTGCAGGGTTATCCCCAAACTTTTTGATTCTTCCTCCCTTGTTTTTCCTGACCTGTGGTTATTGGCAATAGGACTCTGGGCACTTTACCACTGCTGATCAGTGCTAAAGTGCATATGTTCCCTGAGTAAATTGTTATTGTAATTGGTTATCCATGATTGGCCTATTTGTCTCACCAAGAAGTCCCTGGTAAAGTGCACTGAGTGTGCCAGGGCTGGTGATCCAAATGCTACTAGTGGGCCTGCAGCACTGATTGTGATACCCACATGAGTAGCCCTAAAATGGTGTCTCAGGCCTGCCACCGCAGTGCCTGTGTAGAGTCTGTGAACTGCCAAGTCAACCTGGCCAGTGTCCCCACTGTCCAGGCCGAACCCTTCCCTTTCTGTACACATTGGACACCCCTATGGAAGGCCCAAAGTACCCCCCTCAGCAGGGTGCAGTGTATGTGAAAGTTAGAGCCTGTACTAGTGCAGGTGACATGCTCTGGTAGTGAATGACAGCCATTTTTGTTTTCACTATTGAAAGGCTTTCTTGCCCATAGGCTATAATGGGAATGCTGTGTATAATGTTTACCTGCATATCTTCCCATAGGAGCAATATAGAAAATTGAAGTTTGGTATCCCTGAACTCAGAATTTAATAACACATATTTTAGGAAAGGTCGTTTTAAAATCCTGTGTTTGAGAACAGCACTTTTAGAAAGAGGCTGTTCTCTTGTCTGACCTTTCTCTGTGCCTTGGCTTGTTTGTGAATTGACTGTCTGCTTTGTGAGTGACAGGCGCTGGGTGGCTCCCAGAGGCTGAGTGGGCCATCCCTGGGCTGAATAGCTCCATCTGCATCTAGAGTGGTGGGAGGGGTCGCACCTGGACCTGAATAGGATTGTGCTTGCCCCCACAGTGCTGGCTCCACCCCCTGTGGTGTGTTTGATGTCTCTGCCCTGCACTGTAAAAGGAGAGAAGGAATCGTGTCAACAAAGTGCTCCAGGGCTGTGCTTTCCCTCCACAATGCTGGCTCCCCCTCCTGTGGGGCGTCTGATGTTTCTGCTCAGCACTGCGAAAGGAAAGGAGTCATGTAAACAGAGTGCTCCAGAACTTGTTTGGACCGGTCTCAGAGCCCTCCTGAACAAAGGGAACACAGACTTTTTGGGGTATAAGTACAGGACCCCAGAACACTGAACTTTAGATCATCCTGGAATCAAGAAGGAACCACTGCCAAGGAGAAAGCTGGAAGACTGAAGTAAGAAGACTGTCCTGCTGTTACTTTGCTGGACTGACCTGCAGTTGCTTTGCTGCCAAGGAGAAGGGAAGGACTTTGCTTTGTGCTGTGTCCCCTTGCTTGAAGGAATCTCCAAGGGCCTGAAGAAGAGCTGGCTCCCTGTTAAGAAGTCCCGGGAACAAAAGGACTTCGTCCCCAGCTTCCCTGAACTCTGCTGAGAGAGTTCTGTCCTTCCTAGAGTGCTTGGGCCAGTTTTGGTGCCTCTGGAAGTTGTGCCTGTGTTGGGAAGCTGGCAACCAAGATTTTAAAGACTTTCTGCAAGTTTTAACGCATCGCTCGCTTGCGGAGCACATACCCGTCAGTGCGAGGAAATTCCCGCCGATACGAAGGCCGAGATCATCGCAGCGCCTGTTGCCGCTGCCAGAGTAATCGCATCCTTTGTTTGTGGGACGCACCAGTCCGGTGCGGGAAGATTACCATCGCTGCGAGTATAGTCGCAGACCCTGTCATCACTGGGAGGCTTGCTTGGGGACCGCATTACATCGCTGCAAGAGTCATCGCAGAGCCATCGTATCGAGGGGCTGTAAGAGAAGAAGATCGCCGCTGAGCCGTGCATCGTCGCCGCACCGGAGATCGTCGCCACCCCCAAGATCGTCACATCGTACCTTTTGCGAGCCGCTTCTACTGAAATCTGTGCACCGGAATCCACGCAAGGTAGCGCATCCCTCCCCATACTGACCGGAGTCACTGCAACACGGTTGCTGCGTCCAGCGGGGTTGTTGCATCTCATTTGAAACCATATTCTTGAACTGTGTATGTTGGATTTTTGTTGTTTTGGTTTCGTGTAGTTTAGATTAAATACCTTTATTTTTCTAAACTGTTGTGGAGTCAATTTGCGGTGTTTTCACTGTGTTACTGTGAGTGTTGGTACAAATACATAGCACATTGCCTTTAATAAGCCTGACTGCTGGTGCCAAGCTACCAAGGGGAGGAGCAGGTGTTATCTAAAGAGTGCATCCTTCTTACCCTGACTAGAAGCAAGGGTACCTATTTGGACAGTGGTACCTACCTCTGTGTGGTATCCTCGTGTGGGCTCGAGACAGCTACTTGCTCCTGGAATTCGGAACGCTCTATGTGTAGAGGATTCCGAATACTCCAGTGCGGTGGTTGGCGTGGGCTCCTACAGTCATGACCTGTACTAACAGAATAAACAAGTAACTTAAATCCTCTTTCCTGCTTACCTCAATTCATTTCAGTAAGGATTCTTCACTGGCGACGATGGAGAAACACATCCACGCGTTTTGGGAGCCTGCAGCCCTGGAATAACCAGACCACGATTGCTGTTACGAAGATCATCTACTGTATCTTCCTGAAGTGTCGATCGGACACTCTGTTGTGGTTTGCTGCCTATATTCCTGAAAATCCCGCTTTTTCAAGCCCAGCGGTGAGACTTTATTCTATTTTTTTTGTTTGTTTTTTTAAATGCGCGTCTAGTCTCCGGCAGCGCAAGTTGACGCATGCGCTCAGCCTCGCGCTTAGCGTTTCCAACAGCGCGCGTGCGTTCTAATCCAATTTTGTAACGCATGCGCAACTGAGATCGTCTGGATTCTCAAGGAACATAACAAAGCGTCGCTTAGCAACGTTTCCTTTATGACGCATTGGCAACCTCACAAAGAGTTTCCTGGCTGATTTCTTTCAATCAGAATATATTTACATCATAATGATCTGCCTTCTCTCAATTGAGCATTAAAACAATGACTTTTGCAAGACTATGACTTTATGTTTGGACAACAATTGCTTATAACATCACAATAATCACCAGTTTTCTACTAATTCAGTCTTTTATTTTTTCTAAGAAACGACAATTAACCAAACTAATTAAAGTCATTGTTTTTACTATTATTTACATTCCATCAACATGGAAAGTTTCAATGCTCCCCCCCATTTTTGGCAAGTCCAGGCGAACCACCTTAGAGTGGAAACAATGGGGTGAAGGGTTTGAGGCATATCTTGAGGCGATTGGAGGTGAGAATTATACTGATAAGCGTAAACTTGCCATTCTTAAGCATTCTCTAGGCGCCGAAGGCAGGCAAGTTCTATCTCATCTTCCTCCTCTGGCTGTAGACAATTCATCTGAAGAAGAAACTGATGTTTACGAAAACGCCATTATGCAGCTCGACAAACAATTCATCAAAAAAGTCAATGAGGTTGTGGCACGTCATAAATTTCTGAGTAGGCAGCAAATACCTATTGAACCTATTGATTCCTTCGTGAAAGACTTAAGAATTTTGGCAGCCAAATGCAATTATCAAGAATTTCACGATCAGATGGTGAGAGACCAACTAGTACATAATGTAGAAAATGTAAAACTACAAGAAAAGTTACTTGATGCGAAAGACTTGTCTCTCTCTAAGGCTCTTGACATTGCACATCGTTTTGAGGATATGAAATTAGGCATAAAAGAATTATCTGAAAAGAAGTCGAAAGAACCTTCTGTGGAAAGACCTGCAATTTCTGAGGTTCAAGTTGTCAAAAAGAAACATGTAGAAAACTCTTCTAACAAACCAACATTTACCTCATCAATGAATTCAAGTTTCAGAAAAGAAGTAGTTTGTTTTAAGTGTGGTTTTCCTGGCCACGTCGCAACTGACAAAAGATGTCCTGCAATTGGTCAAGTCTGCAATTATTGCAGATCTAGAGGCCATTTTTCTAGAATGTGCAAAAGTCGTAACAGACCTAAAAGTTTTTCCTCTGACCTAGACGTACCAAATATTCAGATGTTCAAGTAGTGGATAGTGACAATGAAGACTATGAGGACCTTCTTGCTGTGTATGAAATTGGAGAGGAAAAAAAGGATGCACCTTTCTGTATGTTACAGATTGGCTTCAAATTTATAAGAGTCATGGCAGATTCTGGTGCAAGGCACACTTTAATAGGTGACGAAGTTATGAAAGAATTTCCAGATGTATCTTTGCTACCTTCTGACATAAGGTTGCTTGGGTACAGTAAAAAACCAATTGAGGTACTTGGGTATTTTTCCTCTACTTTATCTTTTAAAGGTAAATCCATTATATCAAAAGTCTATGTTGCTAAGGATGGTTCATGTTTATTGGGTTGGCCACAGCAAAGAGATTTGATGATTAAGCTTGATCCGAACCATCCAGACCAAGTATTGGGATATTCTGATTTTGTTAATTCTGTTGATGTATCCCCTGTTAACAAATGGGAAACGCTGTTTCCTCAAGTTTTTTCTTCCAGTTTAGGTTTATTAAAAAAATTTAAATACAAGATCATTTTGAAACATAACGCAGTACCTAAGGTACATAAGGTACGCAACATTCCTCTGTCTTTAAGGGAGTCTGTTAAAAACGAACTTCAAAGACTCTGTGAACTTGATGTAATCGAAGAAATTGAATCTTCAGAATGGCTTTCGCCTGTCGTCGTAGCTCATAAACCAAATGGAAAGATTTGTTTATGTGTTGATATGCGTGACTTAAATTCTAATGTTTGGGTTGACAGGCATCCACTTCCGAACATTGGCGAGATGTTCTCATAACTCAAAAATGCTTCAGTTTTTACTACGTTAGATTTATCTAACGCATACCATCAAATCGCCCTCCATGACGATAGTAAGCACCTAACATCCTTTATAACTACTGAAGGAGCATACAGGTACAAGAGGATGCCCTTCGGTTTAGTGTCTGCCTCCTCTGTATTCCAGCGTGTCATGCATAACTTGTTCAAAAATGTGTCTAATGTCCTTTATTTCCAGGACGACATTTTAGTTTTTGGTAAGGAGGATTGTGAGCATTCTGAAGTTCTATTTAATGTTTTATCAATTTTGCAAGACAATGGTCTTACTCTCACCAAGGAGAAGTGTAAATTTTGCAGGGATTCTGTAGATTATTTGGGGCATTCCATCAGTAAGAAGGGCATTTCTCCTAAGTTGAGCTTAGTTAAAGCTATCGAAAATGCACCTGAACCTAGTAACAAAGATCAACTCAGGTCCTTTTTAGGGCTAGCCGAGTACTATGCCAAATTCATCCCTTCTTTTGCTGACCAAACTTCTCATTTGAGGAATTTGATGAAAAATCAACAACAATTTATTTGGGACTCCAACTGTAAAGATCAATTATATTTTGTTAAAAAGTGCATTATTTCTGCTCCTGCTTTATCTCCATTTGACACCAATTGTAATTCAATCATTGTCACTGACGCTAGCAATGTGGGCATTGGTGCGGTACTTATGCAAAAGCAAAAACTTGGTCTTTTCACTATTGCTTTCGCATCAAGACCGTTGCGTGGTGCTGAGATAAAATATTCAACATTAGAAAAGGAAACCTTAGCATGTTGGTGGGGTGTTGTATACTTTCGCAAATATGTGTACGGTACCAATTTTGTTGTGAGAACTGATCACCGCCCTCTCGTTGATCTTTTCACGACCAAAGGCTGTGGTAGAGCTACTGCCAGAATTGCGAGATGGCAATATAAGTTACAAGACTTTCATTTTCAGGTTGAATATATCCCTGGGGCGAAAAATGTTTTAGCTGACTTCCTCTCAAGATTGCCTGTTGAGGATGACAATCTGGTTGCTCCTGATGATGATCATGACAAAGTTGTATCGATCTGTGAGGTGTCCAATGGATGTATTAAAGAGGATGAATGGAGGGTTGCATGTGGTGATGATCTGGATTACATGAACGTTTTGTCTTTTGTTAAGAATGGATGGCCCGTCCAAACGAATTTGTCACAAGGGGTTTTGCCTTACTTCCATGTTGCACAAGAATTATCTGTTCAATGTGATACTTTGTTAAGAGGTCTACATTTGGTGGTTCCTCAAGCCCTTAGAGAAACCATTTTGAATATGGCTCACGAAGGACACCCTGGCATGTCCAGCATGAAGAGAAGGATAAGATGCGAGTTTTGGTGGCCTGGTGTCGACAGATTTATTGAGAGAAAGGTTAGATCTTGTGTAGAATGTTGTGTCAGTGACAAATCCCAAAAAGTAGTGAAATATCAACGTGATTCTGTTACTATACCTTCTAGACCCTGGGAATGCGTCTCACTTGATATTGCTGGTCCAATGAGTTTTGGTCACAGTTCAATTTATGCCATTGTTTTAGTGGATCAATTTTCTCATTGGCCTGAGGTGAAATTTGTTCCGCATGTCTCTGCTGGAGTCATCATTGAATTTTTAAATTCTGTGTTTGAGAAAGAAGGTTTTCCAGTTTCAATCTTATCTGATAACGGTACGCAGTTTACATCTGTCGAGATGAAGTTGTTCTGCAGCAACCACGGGATAATTCACAAACGTTCATCTGTGTATTATCCTCAAGGTAATGGCATGGTGGAAAGATGGATCAGAGTTCTTAAGGAAGGTTTACAACTGGCTTTGTGTAATGGTGAAAATTGTTATGAAGCTGTTAGGAAACTTCTATGGAGTTATAGAAATACTCCCAGATTTGAGGGTGATTTGTCTCCTTTCGAAAAAATGCACGGGAGGAAGGGTGTTTGTAACATGAGCCAACTTTGGATGAGAGATCTTATTAATGGCAAATGTAAGAAACCTGGTTCTGGTTCAGTCAGTGCTTCTGTTAGTAGTCCGGGTAGTGTTGGTGATTGGGTTCGTGTGAGGAAGTCTGGTTTCATTAGATCTGGTGTGTCACATTTTTCTGATCCTATGCCTGTAGTTAGAGTAGGTAGAAAGGTGGTGGAGTTGTCTGATGGAAATGTCTGGAGTCTTTCCAAGATTGTTAAAGTTCCCAGGTTGGGCAATGGATTTCCACATAGTGGATTTGTTTCTCACAATGGAGTTGGTGGCGTTCACAATAAGGTTGGTGGCATACCCGTTCTTCATGGTGGGCGGTTCTCCACTTCTGTGCCTATGCGCATTGCTGCTCCAATTCCTTCTCCAGTTTCTCCTGTCAACAAGTCAAACTCTCGGCTAAGGAAGCCTCCCACATGGCTCAAGGACTACAAAGTGGGAAAGTAAATTGTATTGCCATGATGTAAATAATTGTTGCATTTTTTATGTTTCAGCTTTGTTTATGTATTAGTTATAGTGGTTCATATGATGTATTTTTATTTGGTTTTTTTATAAAAAAAAAATTTTGTTCAATTTAATGGAAGGAGGATGTGTGGTATCCTCGTGTGGGCTCGAGACAGCTACTTGCTCCTGGAACTCCGAACGCTCTATGTGTAGAGGATTCCGAATACTCCAGTGCGGCGGTTGGCGTGGGCTCCTATAGTCATGACCTGTACTAACAGAATAAACAAGTAACTTAAATCCTCTTTCCTGCTTACCTCAATTCATTTAAGTAAGGATTCTTCACTCTGCCAACTAGAGACCCCCAGTTTTAACAGCAGGGAGTTTATGATACACCCTTACCTTGCTATGGGGTGGGGGAACAATACACCCACTTGCTTTGGTGGGGAAACAATCACCCCACCTGCATTGCACAAGTGCAGGAGAGTCTCTAGTTATGCCTCCATCTTGGCAGCCGGGTGAGTCTTAGCTACTAGCTCCTCTGCGCTGCTCAAGGATAAGGTGGATTGTCAAAACACAAAAGAAAGTCCAGGACAAGTTTCTGATGTTCTAGTGCTGTCTTCAAATTGAACATGGTACAGGGCATTAGGCAAATAATGCCTTCCCTCATCACTGCACAACCCAAGAGAATTGACAAAGGACCATACCTCTCATACTTTTTTTTCCCCATTTCTACAGAAATATGAGACTTTTGTAAAAAGAGATGAGAACTTTAACAACTTAATAAACAACACAACATACGAGCATAGTAGACAGATTATAACACTTCCCTACCAACTGGGAGGACATTTTTGAGGCAGCCAATACAATGTTTGACAACCTCAGTTTAACATGAGGAAGTGGATTCCACATTATGGGTACAAAATGGGAGGCAAGAGGGGGTTTCAGAATTGGTGCAATTGCAAACCTTGAGAATGCTTAGGTCCACGTGGACCCGCAAGTGGTGACAGCTAACTTGGTTAGTGGTCGAATGGTCAGTTGTCCTAGGCCTCTTTTACAACCACAAAAACTAACCCCAAAGGAGGCCCAAAAAGGTAGCTTGCCACAAGCATCATACATATGAAAGAAAATATCTTGGGAGGATTCAGTGAATCCTCAATTCTGCCCCTTAAATCCAATATGTCTGCTGGAGTTCAGCTGGTAGCAAACACAAAGAAACTATATAAATATAACCCTAATCTTGAATCAGTTCCATTGACTGACCTTTGAAAATCATATCACCTTGTAGACTGCTGCCAGAATGCACAAGGCATTAAAATCAGGGCTAGCAAAATGCAATAAAGAAAAACTTCACACGTCTAGAAGTCAAAAACTAACTGGAGGGAAATTGAGTGAAACTAGAGATTTCAAAGTCGAACAAAACCGGCTAATCATCCTAAGACTCTAAAACCACGTTTCTGAAAGCACAATGTTGTAATGTGCATCCTACATATTTGTATGACTGATACTGTAACATACTTAGTGTTCCATGCCTTCTACATTCCTTCTCTGGATGCTTCTGATGTGGTCAGAGAGACATTGGAGCTGGAAGGAGTTAGAGGCATCTTAGGAAACTGTCGGTGATGTTAGTCTGAATAAATCCTCTTTTGGATTGAACTACTGGAGTATTTCACTTTTTAACAGTGGCGACGATTGGAAGCTTGGAAGGGACAAGCCACATCACCACTTAACCCTGAACCCAACTATATAGTTTTTCAGAAAATCTTCTCTAAAGAGTGTGTTCAGAGAGCTCTTAATATGAAGATTCCTCTAAAGGATGTGTTGAGGGATACCTGGTGGGCTCATCGCTCCACAATTAATTGTGTTTCAAAATCCTCTCCTTTCTTTTTGTTGCGTGGAAGACAAGCTTGTTCTAAATTGAATCCTACTTGGCTTCCTCCTCAAACTGTTGTCCCTGTGGATAAGGGGAATGTGGATGGCAGAATTCAGTCTTATCAGCAAAAATATAAAGAACGTTATGATTTTAAGAATTCTACAAGAGAGAAATTGTGGAGCGTTGGAGAATGGGTTCTGGTTAAAAAACCTAGATTTTCCAAGAAGGGTGTCTCTGAGTTCATGGGTCCTTTCATGATCACTTGCATTTACAAGAATGTGGTTACAATGCAAAATGTCTGTAAATGGAGCATGTCTAGGTTAGTCACATTTTCTGATGTCAAACCGTCTTCTTCATCTGATCTAGATTGTACTTCACCTTCTTTTTCCTCATCTCGTCATGGTGAAGTTCTTCCAAGCAGGTTTCCTCAGAGAGATCATCGTCCTCCTCTACGTTTCAGAGACTATGTTTAATTTCTTTTTGTAACTGTGCTTATTGTCATGTTTTAGTACATATGTTTTTTTGTATAAGTTTTATCTTTATTTTTCTTAATTTTTTTAGTATAGGGGATGTTATGTTATGTTATGTTATTTGCATTTTAATGCGCACAGCTGCTCCAGCGAAGGAGCGTCCTGGCGCAGGGAAAGGGTAGACACAACACAACACTAGATCCAGTAACAAAAAGCAGAAGCATTAAAACAGGGAGCAAATTAAAACAGGAAGGTTTTCAAAGCCCTACGAAAGGATATTAAATCATTCAAGAGGCGGATTTCCAAGGGGAGCGCATTCCAGAGAGTTGCAGCTTTCACGCGGAAGGAGCGACCCCCCATCCGACTAAGTCTAAAACGGGGGACCACCACCAAGGCTTGTCCAAGGGATCGGAGTGAGCGGGTGGGAACGTAGGGAGAGATCAGTTCGTTAAGGATCACGGGTGCCGACTCTCTAAGAATTTTAAAAACCAGGCAAAGAGCCTTAAATTGGATTCGCTTGCTTATCGGGAGCCAGTGCAGGGACCGTAGAGTGTTAGAGGTGGGGCAGGTTCGGGGCAAACCTACCACCGCCCTGGCCGCAGCGTTCTGGACTCGCTGTAGACGAAGAATCTCGGCTTGGTTCGCTCCTAAAAGGAGTGAACTAGCGTAGTCCAGCCGAGAGATAATCATTGCTTGAATGACCAGCTGTCTAGTAGGAGCATCAAAAAATCTGAGCAGGGGTCTAAGCCCGCGTAATACTCCAAAACAGCAGGCCGCCACTCTCTTCGTGTGCGTCACAAAGCTTAGCGTGTGGTCAAGCCATACTCCCAAATTCCTGAGTTCCAGGACAGGGGCCGGCGCTGATCCCAGCTCCGGAGGCCACCATCCGTCCCCCCAGTGATCCGCTTCCCTTCCAACGATCATCACCTCCGTTTTTGTCGCGTTCAGCTGGAGACAGTTGTTATTCATCCAGCTGGCCACCTCTCTCAGTCCACTTCGGAACCTGAGGGCGTCCTGCTTGGCATCCCCGCTGATCGTGACCGCCAACTGAGTGTCGTCGGCATAGGAGACCATGGTAAGGCCCCATTGCCTGGCGACCTCAGCCAGCGGCTGCACGTACAGGTTGAAAAGCGTAGGACTCAGCGAGGAGCCCTGAGGAACCCCCAGGTCCAAAGGATGGTACTTGGACTGAAATGGAGGGGTGGCAACGCAGAAGGAGCGATCACTGAGGAAGGAGCGGAACCACTGCAGAGCTGAACCACAAATGCCAATGTCCTGCAAGCGGTGTAGCAGGATGCGATGGGAGACAGTGTCAAAGGCAGCGCTCAGATCTAACAAAATAAGCGCTGCCGTTTGACCTGCATCGAGCACACTCCGCAAATGCTCAACCATTGCCAGAAGGGCCGTCTCCGTGCTGTGACCAGCACGAAACCCATTCTGCATGGGATCCAGGACATTAACTTGGGTCATATGCTCCGTGAGGGACTGATTTACATGGGCCTCCATGACCTTGGCCGGCCACGGGAGCAAAGATATAGGGCGGTAGTTTTCAGGTCTCAGCGGATCCAAAGATGGTTTTTTTAGGATCGGGGAAACCACCGCTTGCTTCCACTTGGCAGGGACCAGGCCGGAAGTCAGGGAGAGGTTGATTAGCGAGCACACTACTGTGCGTCCCTGAAAAGCGACATCCCTGAAAAGAGCCGATCTTACCGGGTCTGCAGGCGAGCCAGACTTGACTCGCAGGGCCCATTTAGCAAACTCCTCGTTAGAGAGAATGGGAAGGGAGTGCAACGATGGACGGTTACTAGAGCCGCTCCAGGGAATCACTGGCGACAGTGTGCTCGGAAACGCCTGGTAGATTTTCTTAACTTTGTCCAGGAAGAAAGTGGCAAGGGCTTCGCAGTGAGAAGTGGAGCTGTCCAACTGTGGGGGAACTCTCTTTGCCATCAGGTCTTTTATAGTCTTAAAGATGGTTTTGGTAGGATTGGGGCTATTACGGAATTCGGCTGCGTAAAATGCCGCCCGGGCCCTACATATGGCTCGATGGTAGAGCTTAACTAAGGCCAGGTAGATAGATTTCTTATCTGCATCATACGACTTACGCCACTCCCTTTCTGCCCGTCTACAAGAGGACTTCATTGCACGCAGCGCGCTGTCATACCAGGGGCTGGCCTGCCGGGGACTGGACTTACTGGAGATGATAGGTACCAGGGCGTCCAACGCTCTGGTAATCCAGTTACAGAACTGGTCATAGCCCAAGGTAACATCCAGCAAAAGGCCTAAAGGCTCAACACCCATAATGCGGTGAAGGTCCTCTAACCTAAGTTTGCTCCAGTGGCGTCGAGGTATCCGCAAAGGAGGTGGAATAGTGGGATTGGCAGGAAGGGGGAGCCAAGCAGACACCAGATAGTGGTCAGACCATATCACAGGATCGACCGCCACAATCTGGGTATCCGAGATAGTTGTGAAAAACGGATCAAGAGTGTGGCCAGCCACATGTGTAGGCTGAGAGACAAGCTGGATCAGCTGCAAAGCCTCTAGGTCAGCCAAAAAACCACTGATGGCCAGAGACTCTGACCTATCAAAGTGGAGGTTTAGGTCGCCCAAGATCGAAAAATTTGCACAACCACTAGCCAATAGGCTCACAGCCTCCGGAAAGGCACCTCTAAAAGCTACATCGCTGCCTGGGGGGCGGTACACAACCATCCCTGACAGTGAGAACTGCGGGCTAATGGTAACCTTAAACAGCGCACTCTCGCATCCAGCAATCTGCAGGACCGTCCAGGTACATGTGAAGGCAGCTTTGATAAATAGGGCGATACCTCCACCTCTGGAGTGGCGATTAGATCTGAAACATGAATAACCCTGAGGACAGGCAAGATGTGTTGTAATGTGCATCCCACATATTTGTATGACTGATACTGTGACATACTTAGTGTTCCATGCCTTCTACATTCCTTCTCTGGATGCTTCTGATGTGGTCAGAGAGACATTGGAGCTGGAAGGAGTTAGAGGCATCTGAGGAAACTGTTGGTGATGTTCTCCTGAATAAATCCTTTTTTGGATTGAACTACTGGAGTATTTCACTTTTTAACACACAACCATTATCTCTAACCTTCCTACCTTCACAAAACATGTCAAGGCACATCGTTTAAGAAGCTAGTATAGTGTCCTTCAGTTCAGACTAAGCAGTTGCTGACATACTGCACATAATTACTTAGTTATTAGCTGCTTATTTGATAATAGATTGTAGCCTTGACCCATTTCATCTGTAGCTAGGGCCGCACTCAATATATGCCATAAGTAATAAATAACGTCACTTAATGCTATACGATGTTTATAAGCACCTGTATGACTTTCAAAATAATGCTCCCCCTCCATCGTAAGTGATAGAGACAAAAAAAATAGAATGACATTTTCTTGAAATAAAATGTATTAAAGACGAGAGAAGTTAAGGTTGACAGTATGTGAATAGTGACTACATCGCAAAATCAAAATATCAAATGTAAGGTACCACCTGAACATTATCTCCCGCCTCCTATTAACTTGGTATTAACTAACAAAAATATTGCAGAAATGTAGTTATTTGAAGGCTGATTCACGCCACTTTCTTACCACTTCATTGGGCTTGTAAATACATCAGTTTAGAGGATGGAATTGTGGGTAGTGGTAATCCAATTGTATAGAGGGACTGAGCCTCATTTATATGCTTCTGGTGCTAACCTAACTGTAATGGTTAAATCAACAGAAGATAACTTTAACCCTTTCATTTGTAGCAGTTTACTGAAACATTAGATTTAGGTTCTGCTCTCAGATTTGTGTTATATATTGCATCTGTATCTGTATCCCTTGCCTTACCTAGCCTTACCTCACCTTCTCTCCTTTTCCTCCCCTGTTTCCCTAGAACATTTGTTGTGTCGTGATACATTCAAAGTTTAACATTCATCTGGGTGAGGGTGAGGACAAGTAGTTGGGATGAGGCTCTCATTAAGATAAGACATGTCTTTCTTCATAAAATATATATATATATATAATGTTGGTATCTCTGATTTGTCTTGATTACGACACTCAAGCTAGAAATGTAAGTATTTCAGAGCCTCGGGGTCGTCGACTCCCAAGTGTTTACTTTAATGTATGTGACATTTGAAAGCATATTTATGCATCAGATGTAAGGTGGTTGAATGTAGGTCCATGGTGTGTCTGTAGTTGGCTGCCAATTTCAGGAGATATTGAGGCCTTTGCAACAAATGGACTTATGGATACAGCACAGTGCTTTAAGCCCATTCCCTGAGTCCACTGGGATCAAGTAGAATGTGTTTATAGGTGGTTTTTATTTATCACATTTCTCTATGGTTCAGATGCTGTTAGACTTCGCATACTTGATGTGAATTCCCCTGACTTTTTGCCTCTACTACCTGTATTTTTTACTGTGTACTGGATTTCATTTTTGTGGCTTAGATGCTTTGAACACTTTGCCACTGCTGATCAGTGCCAAAGTGCAAGTGCTCCCTGTATAACCTGTGATTATGATTGGGTATCCATGATTGTCATGTTTTATATGCTAGTAAGTCCCTAGTAACACAAACTGTATGTGCCCAGGGCCTGCAAATTAAAAGATACTAGTGGGCTTGTAGTACTGATTGTTCTACCCACCCTGTAAATATGTCTCAGACCTGCCACTCTAGTGTCTGGGTGTGCAGTCTTGGACGGCCATTTTGACCTGGCAAGTGCGATGTAAGGCAACCCTAAGGTAGGCCCAGTGTAACCCCCTGTGCAGAGTGCAGTGTATGTAAAAGATAGGACATGTCCTGGTGTTTTTTACATGTCCTAATAGTGAAGTACTGTGGATTTCGTTTTTCACTGTTGAAAGGCTGGCTGTCCCATAGGCTGTCATTGGACCCATACTGTAACATTTTAGATGTTTAACTTCTAATTGGGAACAGCTAGAGATTTGGAGTGTAGGCTCTATGAACTTAGAATTTAATAACACATCTTTTAGTAAAGGTGTTTTTTTAAATTGTGTGTTTTAAAATGCCACTTCTAGAAAGGAGACTAGAGTAAACCTACTTAGAATGAACCAGGGCATATATTGTATTATTAAAAACAGTGGATCATGTAGACAATATACAGATAAATTATATGTTTTTTATGTATTTATTTTTATTGATTTATAGAGTTTTTGTATAGCGCGGACTTGACCCTTGGGTATCAGAGCGCTTCACAGATGCATATTGAACATTAGTGATACATTTTTGATTGGCCGTATAAAAACATTTTCTGTACAATATTTTGTTATCATTTTCAACACATGTCAGCCTTCCTATATAAATGTTCCTGTACAAGACATTCTTATCCGATTCAGCAAGTAACATTCCGGTACGAGATATTCTTATCCGTTTCAACTGAACAACAGAGTTTTGTATACTAGATTCTGAAGAGCTTTCCGTGGGTTTTACCACAAGACTGGTTCATGATTGATGTTTGGAATTCCATGTTAAAGGGTAGTCTAGTCTTATGGAAGGAACTTACTCATTAGGAAGCTCTTCGCTTCCTTTTTGAATGTTGCTATGTTTGGGATTTTTCTGATGTTTGGAGGGAGTGAATTCCAGATTCTAGGGGCTGCTCCGGAGAAAGCTCTGTCATAGGTTTTCTTCTTTCGAAAGATGGGTGGTTTCAGCAGCAGATCTCTGGCACTCCTAGCTGGTCTGCTTCCCCCTGACAGCTCTATTTTCTGTGCTAGGTACCTTGGTGTTTTGTAGTGGAGCGCTTTATGAGTGGTACATGCCAGCTTGAATTGAATTCTGGCTTCGTAAGGTAACCAGTTTAATGCTTTGAGGTGGGGGGAGATATGGTCATATTTTCTGGATCCAGTAATGAGTCTTGCTGCCGCTTTTGACATGCTTTTATTGGAGCTGTGGACATTTTTGATAGACCTGTTAGAGTTGTGCAATCGTTTTCAATCCTTGAGATAACTAAGGACTGGACTGCAAGCTTGAGGTCTGCTGTAGTGATGAGTGGTTTAATTTTTCTAATATAGTTCAGGTGAAACCGGGCACTTTTTGTCATTGATTTGATGTGTGCTTTCATGTCTAGGTTCTGATCCAGTGTGATTTCCAGAGATTTTGCGGATTCCACTTGTGTAGGGGTGCAGGTTAGTGCTGTGATCATTTTGGTCAATTTTTTCACTTCTGTGGGTTTCTTCGGAGGTGATATTAAGAGAAATTACGTTTTTTGTGCGTTTAGTTTCAGATGGTTACTAGTTAGCCAGTGTAATGACATCTTTAAGGCCTCATTCATTTTGTTTATGTCGACCATTGAAGTTATCTTGATGTAAATCTGAGTGTCATCAGCGTATATGTGATAAGATATGCAAGCATCTCAGAAAATTTCTGTGAGGGGTTCGACATATAGGTTGAAAAGTGAAGGGGATAGTGTTGATCCTTGTGGGACTCCAATTGAATTTGGGCAAGATGGTGAAAGTGTCTGGTTGACTAGGAATCTTTGAGTTCTGTTTTGTAGGAATGATTCAAACCATTTCAGAACCACTCCAGATAGTCCCATCCTGTCTTGAAGCCTGGCTAGCAGTTTTTCATGGTTTACTGTGTCAAAGGTAGACGACAGGTCAAGAAGTACTAATAGGCATGTTTGATTGTGGTCTAGGGCCTGCAGTGCATCATCCACTATGTGTAGGATTGCTGATTCCATACTGTGGCCCGGTCTGAATCCGGAATGGCAGTTGTCCAGCAGCTTGAACTTGGCGATGTGTTTGCTCAGCAGATTTTTTACACATTTCCCAATTAGTTTTGCGAGTAATGGGGTATTAGAAACTGGGCGAAAGTTGTTCGGCTCTGTTGGGTCTGCTGTAGGTTTTTTTATGATGGGGAGGACTTGACCTGTTTTTAGGCAATCTGGTAGGATCCCTTGAGAGAGTGAGGCATTTATTATCTTTGTCCATACTGAGATGATGATATGATTCTTTTTAAACATTTCGATGGAAGAGGGTCATTGTAGTGATTGTTGGGTTTAATATCTGATAGTTTTGTGAATGGAATTCTGGTCATATAACTTGAAGGTTGCCCAATGTGCATTGTTTTTCAACATAATGTCATCGATTGTCGAGGTGTCGTTGTTTTGAGTTGGTAGGTTCTTAGGCAGGTTGTTGGCTGCCAACGTGAGCTCTCTTTCCAGTGTGTTAGCCTTGTCTGTGAAGAATGTAGAGAATTCTTCGCAACTCAGTTGAGTTTTAGTATTGTGCAGATTTGGCCAGCTTATTTGATTGTTGCTTTAATATCTCAAATCGTTTCTGCGGTCTGTTTTTGGCACTGTCTAGTTCTGATCTAACGAATTCCTTCTTGGAATTGAGTACTTTTTTGTTGTACTTGTTTCTGAGTGTAATAAGCTGGGGGGATGATGGGTGCTGTCTCCATCTTCTTTCTGCCAGTCTTAATTTACGCCTATCTTCGTTCAGTGTCTCATTAAACCAAGGATTTTTATACTTCTCAGCTATTCTTTTTAGTTTTAGTGGCATGGTGGAGTTGACAATATCCAGCAAATATGATGTCAAAAGGAGAAATTGCTACCCAAAAGCAATAAACAGTCCAATTCGTATTTTATATAAGTGATATCTGTATTTGAAAATAGTTAGTGCTCAGTGTCCTATGTGAAACAGAACCAAAAGGGAATTGTGACATAATACAGTATACATAGTGTTAGACTTGGCATCTTTTGGCGTGTTTCCCCTGAGTTTTTGCTTTCTGACCTCCGGTTTTGACTCTGTTTGTGCTGGCTTATTGTTTCTGCGCACTTTTCTCACTGCTGATCAGTGGTAAAGTGCAAGTGCTCCTGTGGTACAATGTGTTATGGATTGGTGTTTCCATGATTGGCATATTTGATTTATGTGTCAGTCCCTAGTAAAGAGTACTGCGTATGCCAGGGCCTGTAGATCAAATGGAGTTGGTGGGCTGCAGCACTGGATTGTGCAACCCACCCAAACAGCCCTGTGACTCTGGCCTGCAATTGCAGAGCCTGTGCACACTCTGGTACTGCCATGTCGACTTGGTAAGTGCACCCACTTGCCAGGCCCTAACCTTCCCTTTTCTTACATGTCAGCCACCCCTAATATAGGTCCAAGGTACCCCTGTGGTGAGGGTGCAGTGTATGTGAAAGGTAAGACATGCCCTGGTGTGTGTGGCATGTCCTGATAGTGAATTATTGCCAATTTTGTTTTTCACTATTGCAAGGGTACCTGTTCCCCATAGGACAGAGTGGAAAGCTTGTTTATAATTTCTAATAAACATAACTGGCCCTGGAAACTAGGTAGGAAAATAATCTTTAGTATGCCTGAACTCAGAATCTAAAGATGCATCTTTTAGTCTAGGTGATTTTTACATTCTGTGTTTGAAAATACCACTGATAGAAAGTAGGTATTTTCTTGCTCAGTCATCCCATGTGCCTGTGCTGGAATGTGGATTGCCTGTCTGGGTTTTGGATGGCATAAGGCTGGGGAGCAGTAGTGGCTCCAGATAGTCTAGGGGGGTCAGGAAAGGGCTAAAAAGACCTGGGCTGCAATTGGGGAAGGGGGATGAGATTTCCTCGCACCTCAAATGGCCTGGTCTGCCTCTGACAATGCCGTCTCCACCTCCTGCCAGAAAGTCACACCAGAGAAGGCAGAACTGGTTCTGGCTGGGCACAGACACTCTCTGTCTAAGAGATCAAAGGATTTTGTGATATAAATATTGGGGCCCAGACACTTGAACTTTAGAACTCTTTTGGATCAAGAAGACTGCAAGAAGAAGGGCTGGAGAAGCTGTGAGGAGGGTCTACCACTTTGCAGTGTGCTTGCTGTGTTGCCCTGCAGTGGCTGCTTCTGTCTTGGGCAGAGAAAGCATTGGACTGAACTTTCTGCAATCTACTTTCGTGAGTTTCTCCAAAGGGCTTGAGGTAGAGCTTGACCCCTGTTCAAGAAGTCTCAGGAACAGCAAAGACTTCTAGCTCTTCTGCCCTCAGCACCGAGGACTGTGTATTTTGTGCTGCAACAGAGGAAAAAGCAACCCAATGCCACTGCTGACTCCGTGTCCTGAATGCACCGCAGAGGGCACCCCTGCAACGCTGCACTGCAACCTTGGTCTCACTGACGATGCCTGCTGATGCCGCCACCGATCCGCTACTTGCACCGCGACATGTGGGCACCGCACTCTGCGCCGCCCCACTTCACAATGACGCCTTGGTATCCCCGACAATGCTGCTCCACGCCAATATCTATGCCGCTGCTTGCACCGTGGTTCAAGGGCACCGCTCGTAAAGTTACACGACGCACTGCCCTCATCCCACACCGCAGCCTTGGCCTACCGATGCTGGCACCATCAACTCCAGTTCGTCAGCCGATGACAGTACTTCAACCACGACAACGACGCTGCCTGCACCCTGACCTGCCAGCACCATGACAAGCACGCAAACCTTTTCCCACCGACTACACCATCTGACACCGCCACCAAGCCACTGCTCGCAATGCAACCTGAGAGCACCGTACGCCGCACCGCTACACTTCACACCACAGCAGCCGACGCCTGCTGACGCTAGAGCTCCTGACTTCAACAGAGGGGAGTTCGACCTGCAATGGGTGTGACTTTCAAGGGCCCCAACGACTCCTGCACCGACCTCCGGAACCGACGCCTGTGGACGCCGTGCTTTCAGAAGCTCAACGAGAGGTCTTCGACGACATACATATCTAAAATGTACTGTTTTGCAAGTCTTCCATACACCGCAGCTGGCCTGCAATGCTGTGGTCAGCCAGAACTGTTTGGATTTGTTTGTTCACGATGCCGCGATAGCCCCGGACAGAGCTATCGACATCAAGGATCTGTTTTCAAGCATACTTTGATAACAGAAGATTTTAATTACTGTATTGTGGATTGTATCATTTTTGGTCTCGTCTTATGTATGGTACACACTAGCTCTAAGATAAGCCTGACTGCTTGTGCCAAGCGACCAAGGGGGTGAGCAGGGGTTATTTTAGGAGTGTAACTCCCTTATCCTGACTAGAATGTTGGTTTCTGCCCGACTTTGGCACATGCCATAGCCAATCAAAAATCCCACTTCTAACACATAGGGTTTCTTATTTTACAACGACCATTCATAGTTGAACAATGTATGTACGGGCCACCTTTGGAATTTAAAGAAGCCTGAAATGGTTAGTTTTTCACAACATCTCTGTTTTGGTGTACATTTCGTTCTTTGTGAAACATTGCCCATTGCATCACCAGGTACACTGCTTATCTTTTGTTCAGTTTAAGTACTGATATCCTTTAAGTATTTCTCTTTCTTAGTTGAGTTATTGCCTTATTGTTTTATTTCAGATTTCCCTTATCTAAAGGTCCTGATGTTTCGACCCCGTGAAGGGTTGGGAGTCTCGCCGCCGACTATTCTAAAAAATGAACCATTTGAACATTGCCTGGAGTTCTGACCTGCCATGAAGTGCCTGTTCCAGTTCTGGGCCTCTGGAGGTTGTTCCTGTTTCTGGGAGCTGAAAATGCTTGAAGAAACTTAGAAAATTGACACATCACCCTTCCAGGGCCTGTTTATCCGAATAGCACCGCCGAGTGCGAGGAATTTCCACACTCTGCTGCCATGTGACCAAAAAATCAACACGGCGCCTGCAAGTGCCTGAAAAATCAGCCACACGGCTAGTCCTGTGCACTGATCTCTATAGTCCTAGATCACTGCAGTGAGTCAGATGCAGGCCCTCCGGTAAGGCACCTATTTGACACCACCACATCGACCTCCAGCTTGCCTCAGATTTCAACTTATCGCACCTGTGCTGCAAGTTTTCCGTCGCATCACCTGCAGACCAGAACGATCTTGGCATCAACACATCACTTCCCCCTAAAGTCCAGATTTGATGCATAATTTCTCCTGCGTGCAGCAGAACAGTCCATTGCCTCCCCAAGGATTCAGGAGCTGACACATCGCTGTTTCTTCCAATGCTTTTCCTCTCTGCGGCTGTTTTGCCTTGTGGAGTTTGACGCATCGGAGGTACTTTGTGTAAAAGTCACTCATCCATAGTTTTCTATAGACAGAATTGCTTGAAACCTTTTAATAGTCATATTTTGAATATTGTATGTTGGATGTTTGTCATTTTGGTCTTGTTTGGTTTAGATAAAGAAACTTTATTTTTCTAAACTGGTTTGGTGTCCATTTGTAGGGTATTGACTGTGCTACTGTGTGTCAGGGTGTAAATACTTTCCACATTGTCTTTGGGATAAGCCTTTCTGCGCGTGCCAAGCTACCAAAAGGGTGAGCAGGAGTTATCTACAGTGTGTAACTCCCTCATCCTGACTAGAAGGAAAAGTCCCTACTTGGACAAAGATTTGTACCTCTGCAACTAGAGACCCCATTTCTAACAGTTGCTCTCTGGGAAATTAATTCTGTTGCTTTGGAAGTCTGATGATCATCCTTTTGATGAGAGCCAAGTTAAAAACAATATTATTCATTCGCTAATAGGTTCCGCTTTCTGTAGTCCTCCTGTAAGCACTCGCTCCTCAGCGGGGGAAAAAAACGTTGAGCGTCACCAAGCGCTTTACAAAACCCCCTAATAATAATAATAATAAACAAAAAAGAAGGGAATGGAAAAATACAGAGGACCAATGTGAGGTTCAGACCATAAAAGAAATAATTGGGAAACCAATATTTGAAAGGCAGAGGAAGAAAGAAAAGACAAAGGAAAAAAGGCAAAGAAACTATAAACAAAAAAACTAGGAAAGCAATATTTACAACAAAGAAAGAAAAATAGAAGTGAAAAAAGAAGAAAGGGAAAGAAGGAGAGGAAGAAACACGTATGACAGATAAAAGTAATGCTCTCAGGTGGTCATGGGAGAGAAAAGAGGAAAAGAGCAAGAATAAGAAATTAAGGGCTATTAAAGAATTAAAATAGAACGTTGAAAAGTAGGGGAAAAAAGAATCGTTATGTAGTGATGAAAGAGTTGGAGCAAAATATAGTGTTGAGAGATGTAAGTGAGATTTGGAAAGATATAATGAGACTGAAGACGGATATTCACTCACTGAGGAAATTGATAATGGAGAAAGAAATAGCAAAAATGGGTGTTGGAATAAGAAGTGAGAATGTACATCTAGGCCAAGAAAAAATGCGACAAAGACTGGGAGATGAAAGAGGGATATAAAGAAGCAAGGGAAAGTGGGCAGCACATAAGTAAGAGATAATTGAACAGGGTGTGAGAGAAATGCAAGGGAAAAATATGAGCGATATGAAGCCTAGACTGGTGCATGGGGGTTTGTAGAGGTGACTGAAGCCACAGTGGTGTGAATATATTTTGCTGGGTCTGTTTCTGTCATTGATTTAGAAACGTTTGAGATAATCTGTCAGGGACACTAGCAGAGTTCATGGCAAGGCAGGATAACAGTGCAGTGCTCACTCTGTTCAGAAACAAAGGCTTTGCAGAGATGGGGCTAAATAAACAAGAAAGGACCTGAAGGCTAGGAGGAAAGCAGGCCTTAACCTGAGGATTGAAGCAGGTTGAAACAGGTAGGTAACAGGGAACTGAAAAGTCTGCAGTGGAAACCATGAGGATGCCATGAGTACAAATAACAGGAAGTTGAGAGCAAGAAAAAGATAAACATACTATCATA
This sequence comes from Lissotriton helveticus, assembly GCF_964261635.1. Classification (NCBI taxonomy): domain Eukaryota; kingdom Metazoa; phylum Chordata; class Amphibia; order Caudata; family Salamandridae; genus Lissotriton; species Lissotriton helveticus. The sequence goes on along the minus strand of NC_136072.1, from coordinate 383,879,923 downwards.
AATGGTAGTTTGTCTGCTCCTCAGAAGTGAACTCTCTGTAAGGTGAAAAAGATTTCATGAGAATACAAGGAGCTGATTTATCTCACAGAGTTCAGGAGACACCCAGCAGCTCCTATGGAAAAACACTGGGTGGTTCTCTGTGCCAAAGGCACATGCCTTGTAATCTAACTGGCACCCAATAAAGCAATGACAATCAGGATATGAATATACCACAAAAGAGGGCAAGGAGAACAATAGATGGTGCACAGAAATAGGAACTCGACTCAGGGAATAAGGTTCAAGGTCAAGAATGGAAAAAAACAACTGTGAATATGGGGAATCTGCACACTAATTGGGATATGACAAGAATATTCAAGCCCAAACAGGAGCATGGAATACAAGACTAGGAATCTGCATACGCAATACAGGTCTCTAAGTGTGTGGTCAGAGCTAGGAACAAGGAATCACTGGAATCAAAAGACTTGAGAAACAAGAGACTGGCAACAGACACTAATAACAAATAGGAACAAGGACACGGAATCAAACAACAATGAAAACAGAAACCAAAATGCTAGCCTCGAACATAGTCGTGGGATCAAACGGAGTGCAAGGAGACTCAGCAGCAAGTTCATTTGAAAATGGCGAACTCTATGCTCACCTGGCAGTTAAGGCAGCATGCTCAGGAGTGAAGCGCAGTTGAGGAAGGGTGCGCTAGGTGCTAGGACTTAACCAGGTACAGGGAATCACCAAAGAAAGGAAGGCAGAACTGTGACTTAGAAAGAGTAAGACCATGGAAACCAGCAGACACAAGACAGGACACAGGAAAGTCAGGACCGGAGTGTGGATCAGAGTCCAGAGTGAGAAACATCCAGAATGCACATATAAGAGTATTAGAAAGGCAGTAGGATCCAGATATCAAAAGAGAGAATAGATTACCTCCACCAGGAAGTGACCCAGGCAGGGTTTGCAGCGAGAAAGGGCACAGGGACCATGATGGATCAGGGAGGTAGTGCGGAAGTCTGGACTGAAATGTAATGTGGAGCTGGAGATGCAAGGTGTAAACGTGTATATTGTTCTATTAAAGGATAAAGGAAAGATACCACAGGGGTCTCATGACTGCCATCTAAAATTCAGATGGTAGAACCATAAAAGTACCATCACCCTGAAAGGGGCACCCCTGGATGTACAACGCAGAGTCCAAATAAGAAATAAAGTCTAAATCTTTTATCAACTCTCAATGATTCAGGCAGGTAATGCAACTGTACTTTGGAACATGAATGTGTAAGATGTTGATTAACCATGACTCTCTTCTTTTCACAATGCAAAATTCAGTAGTGTTCAGAATATTTTCAGGAGCCTTTTCATCAAAGTTTATTGTCATTGAAACCATACACTGAGGTTAGTGTGGCCAACTGATTTACACACTGTTTTATTCATGATGAATTACCGGAGCCTGAGAACATGAAACTTAGGTGTCAGGATTGTACTTCCATAATTGACCGCCATATTGTCCTCTAGAAGACTTACAGAAGTCTGAGTGAAGAACTTCTCGGTGACCAGATTGTAATTGAGAATTGCACAGGAACAGACAACTTCTGGATAAACGGTTCCCATCAGTTGGATTCTCTTGAGAAAGAGCAAAGAGGGTCTTCTTCTGAGCAAAGGGATTGGAAAGAAAAGGTGATGCAGGAGTTTCTTTTGTGAATAAAACATAGTTGTCTTCTAGAACAGAGGGCAAAGGTAATTCAAAGCCTTAAACTACCATTTCTTCATGTTTAAATTTTTTTTGTACATCTGCCACTGGAGTGCATGTCTGTTTCATAACTGAAGAGTCCTTTAGATTAGCACTGCCACAGGCTAGTACTTGCACTTCTTACATGTCAGGACTTTTGATGTCTTACTAGTAGATTTTAGTGATCTTGTGGATAACTTGTCCTTGTCATTGTTGACTGATTTGATCAAAACTTCTTTGATTGTTACATCAAGATCGTCTTTGCACTGACCCATGATTTGAAGCATCATGCCACCAAGTACAGTACTTATTAGCAGGTCTTTGTTAGACACGGCACCATTGGCGTGGGTCTTCCTTCCATTTTTGCTGTTGCCTCATGTGTTTTTGCTAGTGTTAGATGATTTGGGCACTGTGCCACTGCTGTCCAGTGCCACAGTGCAAGTGCTCCCTATTGTAAATTGATGTATGAATTGGTGATTCCATAATTGGCTGATTTGGTTTACTTGTCAGACCCCAGTACAGTGCACTGAGTGTGCCCAGGGCATGTAAATTCAAATGCTGCTAGTGGGCTTGCAGCTCTGGTTGTGCCACCCACAGAAGCAGCCTTGTAAAATGTGCCTAAGGCCTGCCATTGCAGAGCCTGTGTGCAGTTTGGTATTGTCATGCTGACTGGGCATGTGCACCTCCTTGCCAGTCCCTAAACCTTCCCTTTTCTTCACATCAGACACCCCTCTGGTAGGCCCAAGGGCAGGATGCATTGTAAGTATAAGGTAGGACATGCCCTGATGTGTGTGGCATGTCCTAATAGTGAATTACAGCCATTTTTGTTTTTCACTATTGCAAGGCTAACTGTTCTCCTTAGGCTAGAATGGGCAGTTAGATTATTACATTTTATAATCCTAACTGACTCAGGGAACATGGTAGAAATTCGAGTTTAGTACGTCTGAACTCAGAATGATAAAAAACATCTTTTTGTGAAGTTGGTTTTAACATTCTGCATTTGGAAATACCACTTTTAGACAGCAGGTATTTTCTTGTCTAACTATCCAAAGCCTGCCTCTGCTAGGTTGTGTATTCCTTGTCTGGTGTTTTTGAGTGACAGGGCTGGGGGATTCCAAGAGACAGAATGAGTCAGCCCAGTGGTGAATAGAGAGATCTGCATCTAGATGGGTGGGAGGAGTTGCACCTGGGACCTGAATAGGGCTGTGCCTGCCTTCCACAATGCTGGCTCCACCTCCAGTGGTGCGGCTGATGTCTCTGCCCTGCACTGTCAAAAAAGAGAAGGAGTCTTGTCAACAAATGCTCCAAGTCTGTGCTTTCCCTCCACAATGCTGGCTCCACCTCCTGTGGGGTGTCTGATGTTTCTGCCCTGCAATGTGAAAGGAAAGAAGGAGTCATATCAACAGAGTGCTCCAGAACTGGTTTGTACTGGACAAAGGCCCCCCTGCCTTCAGAGGACAAAGGATTTTGGGGTATACATATTGGGACCCTGATCCCAAGAAATTAGATCACTTTTGGACAAATAAGAAGAAACCTTTACTGAGGAGAGGAACTTGAAGAAACTGAGGACACTATCCCTAAGCTGAAGTGCTGCTTGGGAGATTGGCCTGCAGTGGTTGCCTGACTGCCAAAGGAAGGAGAAAGGAACTTTGTGTACTTTATTTTATACTTGTAAGGATCTCCAAGGTCTTGGAACAGAGCTTGCCTCCTGCTGAAGTCTCAGGGACAACAGACTTCAACCCCCAGCTCCACAGAGTTCCTTGGGAAGTACCTGCTGCTGTTTTGGGCCTTCTGAGGGACTGTGTGTTGCAAGGAGATGGAAGCACGACTCAAGAGGAAGAAGCGTGTCACCATCGCTGCTGCCGTCGCATCTTGGATGTCGCCGCTGTAGCTGTTGTATTGCACCGCATCGAGAGAAGCGTCTCTCAATGAAGAGGAAGCGTGTCGCCATCGCCGCTGCAGCCATTGCATCGTGTATGTCGCCGCTGTAGCTGTCGTATTATGCGGAAGCCTCTCGCAATGTCGGAATTGAGTGTTGCAGCCGAGGCTGTTGCCATCGCATCGCTGAACCAGGGTGTCTCCGCTGCAGCTGACGCATCGAATGGAGACTTCTCGCATCATCGGAGAAGCGTGCCGCATCTGGAAGATCTTCATGTCTTTATTTCTTTGCACCGGAACTTTGCCGCATTTCCATCGCTGCAACACTGTTTGTTGTGGAATTATCACGCATCACAAGGTACATTGACTTAAAGTGTCGCATTTTAAGAACTGAACAGAACTAAGCTAAAACTACCATTCTAAGTATAGTATTGTGGATTTTTGTCGTTTGTGGTCTTGTGTTAGGTCTATATAAAGAATACTTATTTTTAATATACAACTGTGTGGTGTCCATCTGTAGTGTTGTCAATGGATTACTGTATGTGGTCACAAATGCTTTACACACTGCCTCTGAGATAAGCCTGTCGCTCATGCCAAGCTACCAAGGGGGTGAGCAGGGGTTATTTTAGGAGTGTACCCCCTTACCCTGACTAAAGCCAAGGGTCCCTATTTGTCAAAAGTACCTACCTGTGCCAACTAGAGACCCCCAAATCTAACAGTCTTGAAACTCAATGTTAGATTGTAGGCTTTGTTAGAATGTAGAGATTTCAGGGTTTGAAAGCTGGAGTTCATGATGAGTCATATTACTGACTTAATTTCAAAGGGCTCCAGCCACAATATGAGTTTTCACTGGACTGATTATGGATGTATTTTCTGGCATAAAGTGGATTAAAAGTCTCTCATAGTGACTACATCAGCAAGAGGCACAGCCCGAAAAAAAAGTATTTTAACAGTGTGGTTTTGTCAGCCACGGATATCATAGATAAAACTGTGTGCACACATACTGAACTGTCCAACAAGTTACCACTGTTTTTATAAGCATGTTGAACTGCCACATAAGTGATGCCAACATGAAAAGCAGGAAGTGGGTCAAAAATGGTCTTAGGCATAGACTTCTCATGTGACTCTGCTTCCGATATTACATCTGAGACTATGGAGGAATCTATAATGCTGTGATTTTTAAGTTCAGGATCATTCATGACATAACATGACTCAAAAAAGCCTTCTTAACTTCCTGAGCAGAGAAGGAATAGTGATTTAATTAAGTAATGAGCTGTTTGGCATGCTTTTATTTAAGCTCTGCTGATTCAGTTGAAGCTTTAACTTCATTCATGTTCAAAGAAAATGATTTGGTCATTGAAACAGGGCTGAGTCTTAGAAGACACATTTCTTTTAACAAAATGTTGCCAAGATAGACAGAAATATTCACTAAATAAATCCATGATCTATCTCTTTAAGACATACAAATCTCCTTGTATAAATTTAAATACTGTGGCATTCTCTGGAGATACAGCTGACTTTTTAAAAAATTGAATGATCTTTGGTCTATACATAGGATATGGCTGAATTAGCCTTGGGTTTCTCTGAAAGTTGCTCTTTAGAATCAGGGTAACTTGGCCAGAAATCACAGAAGCTGTGAGATTCATTAAAATGGTTACCTAAAAACCCATCTGTTTGAGACATACCAATAGGAACATTGCTGTAGGAAAACTGATTATTGAGGTCAGTGACAGGTAGGAAGGGCACTGTTACACCAGCACTAACTGGTGTCAATGAATTACCAGCTTGATAAGATGCTCTAAAATATAAAGTTTTGGAATTGTCTTGGTACTGGTTCCTTGAGTTACTAACTTGAAAACAAAGTTCTTAATTGCAAACCTCTTAGCATGACTGTTCTTACCTTCTACAGCTAATAGTGTTTGCAAAAATTAATTTTCATCCTGCAGTTCAATAGTTGACATCAGGTGAGGGTCAGGATTATAGATGGAATGAAAACTAACATGGAAGAGCCCACCACCCACAGAGAATGCTATTCAGCATGTAAATGTCCATTTTCTTGAATAAATTGGTCTCTAAAGTCAAACTACTAACTAGAAAACTGTAAAGAACTAATCTGCTGCTTTGCTAAAGGGCATCTACCTATATATGTAGACTTTCTGGATCAGATACTAAACATCTTGACAAGAATTGGTTGGGTTTGGGCGCGCAATCTGTAAGGTATCTAGTGAAATTCAGGACATACTGTCAGGTACACTACCAGAGTTCTCGACATGGTAAGGTAAAAGGGCAGTACTTGCTCTCTGCAGGGACACAGGCTTTCCAGAGAAGTGCCTAAATAAACAAGCTAGTGCCGGACGGCTGGGGGAAAACTAAAGCAGGACTGAAGCTGAGGACTTAAGCTTGTTGAAACAGGCAGTGAACACTCTGTGTTGTTTACAAACGTCCACAACTTCAGTTGGGGTATTGAAGAACTGAGCCTTGCCATTAATCTCAACTCCTAGGTGAGCTAGGTATAGCATGCCATATTTCAGTCCCTGTTTGCGAAGAACGTTTTTGACATCTTTAAACTTGCAGCTTGCCTCCTTTATCGGCAGGGTGAAGACAGGGAACAGGGATATAGGGGAACCGTGGAATTGCAGCGGTGTGTCTCTATCCCTGCAGTTAAGCAGGTGCACGATTACAGGGTGCGGGGGTGCGCCAGGCAGCGGGCATGAGCCAAGTGATCTGTGGGCTCTTTCCACAATAAATTTGTATCTAAAGCTGTCATTGAAAGGGATATATCAGGAGGCGCTCCACTAACAGATCCAGCGGCCCAAATCCTTAGACTCCACCACCCCATGTGCCGATCAATTTTATGGTGTCAATTGCCAAAAGATGATCAGCACACACTTCTTTCCAGACACAAGTAAATTTAAGAAGATCATTATTCTCTTTTTTTAAATTTTTTTTATTATATTTATTATTTTCCATGTTGCACATACTTTACACATTATACATTGCTCAGCATTATTACTTCACGCTTCATAGCTAAATGAGTTCTATTTCAAGATATACAAACATTTCATTATGCACTTCCACCATCAATATTTATATTTCATACTTTACCACGATTAAACATTAAGCCCTTCTTGGGTCTACCTGCGGCCCAAGTCCCTCCTTCCACCTACTTATGGGTTGCCATATTCTTAAGCCTAATGTCCTTCCCCTTTTCCCTTTTCGTGCATAAATATTCTTCTCCATATTATATGCGTTCAACAGATTAGCCAGCCAGGTTTGCAGTGCCGGCGGATTTTTATCTAGCCATGCCCTTGCTAAGGTCAATCTGTATACTGACATTGCCACAAACAGAAATTCCTGCTGTGTGTCAGCCCCTTTCAATCCCAGACCTAAAATTATCCGAGCTGGGTTAAGTTTAATTTGGAGCCCCAATGATCTGTCCAGAAAACCCTCAATGTTCCTGACTAGCGTATGCAGTTGAGGACAGGTAGCAAATATGTGAATACTATCAGCTTCACTAGCATTGCAGCGAGGACAGTTGGTATCCATGGTCCCGCCCCATTTAGCTATCTTAGCGGGGGTATGATAGAGTGAATACAAAGTTTTATAATGTTGTGACTGCATGGAGGATGAACACAATATAGTACGGCCTAGGTCCAGTGATTCCTTAAACCACCCTGCATCCACGCTAAGTTTTTCTGCCCATTTATTACCCACTTTTCCTAGGTCGTCAGTTTTCCCTTTAACCAAACAGGCGTAAAAGGACCTAATCGTGCGGTCCCCCAGAAGTCTAATTTTTTCCAGTATCTCATTCCTACTCAATCCAGCTGACCCCCTTGACTTATTATTCAGAAAACTCCTGACCTGGAGGTACTTGAAGAAGCCTCTATCATCAATACCATACTTAGTTCTTAGATCTGCAAACTGTACCATCCCCTCTGCGTCAAATAGATCCCCAATCTGCACAATACCGCTGTTTACCCATTCTGACATTACTTCATCTGCAAAGATTGCTTGAGGAAATGACCTGTTTTTATAGAGTCCAGTATATCTGTTGTATTTCCCCAGTTTATTTATTTTCAAGAAGACAGTCCAAATCTTAACAGCAGCAGAAACTGTCTTGAACCTGGTTCTTTTGAAGTAGCCAAAGTCAATACAATTTAAAAAGCAGTTTCCCACCTCTGTCCCTAACACAGTAGCATATACTTTCGTAGACAGGTTATTAACTCTTTGATCCAGATCTGTTCCTCCTATTAACCCTTGCATGTATTGTAGAGCAGCTGCCATGTAATATAACCTGAAGTCCGGTGCTCCCCACCCCCCCTTTCTCTTGGGAGCGTGATATATCTATATGCCCTACGCGTCTTCCCATGTGCCCAGATGAATCTGCTACATATTGCCTCTAATGTATTAAACCAGCTGTTCTCAAAGAATAAAGGGATCGATCTAAAAAAATAAAGAAATTTGGGGAGAATCAGCGTCTTAATAACGTTGGTACAACCCACCAGCGATAAGTGTAAATTATTCATCCTTATTAGATCCGTTTTTACCCTTGCCATCAGTGGAGCCATGTTTATCTCTACCACCATATCAAGGTTTTCTGATATTGCCACCCCCAAGTACACAGCTGATCTAACTACCCTAGCGTCAAAACACGCAGAATATCTATTTTCAACAATCTGTGTCTTAGAGTTGTTCAGATTGTATCCAGATATTTGACCGAAACATTGAGCCTCTGCTTCAATCTCCCTAATGGCAACGGAGGGGTTAGGTGTCAGAATGGCAACGTCATCCGCATACGCAAGAGTTTTTATCGCGCAGCCGTTTATATTCATTGCCGGAATCTGTGGGTTCAGTTCCAGCCTACGCAGATAGGGGTCCAAGTATAATGCAAACAGCAGGGGGGATGACGGGCAGCCCTGCCTAGTCCCTCTGCAAATCTTGACTGCTGTCGAGTATCCCCTATTGACCCTAATCTTAGCCATTGGGTTGATATTCAGGGTCTGTATGGCCTTGATGAAGCCCTCCCCAATTCCATGGCTGACCATAGGTATCCCCAGGAGACCCCATCAAACGCCTTTTCTGCGTCTAGATACAACGCTGCCATGGGGTCTCCTAGGGTACCTGCTGCATCAAACATGGTAATGACCTGCCTGACGTGTTGTGCTGTTCCTTTTCCTGGGATAAACCCATGCTGGGAGGGGCTAACTAAACCCTCAACCACCCCTGCTAATCTTTTAGCCAGTATCTTTGAGTAGACCTTGACGTCAGCGTTCATCAACGTAATTGGGCGGTACGAGCCTGGTTCGGTTATGGGCTTACCCTTCTTGGGTATTACGATGATGTTGGCTGCACCCCAGGACTCAGGTACGGATTCACCCTTTTGTGCCATCACTATGATATTAAACATGTCCCCTATGATCACTGTTTGGAATATTTTAAAAAATTCCACCGGGATCTGGTCCCGCCCTGCTGCTTTCCCCGAGGGAAGATTGCCGAGAGCAGTGACCAGTTCCTCTAACCGGAATTCAACTTCTAACTCCTCCTTTTCGGCTACAGAGAGCTCCCAAGGAGGCGTCTCGCTCAAATATTTTAGATCATTATTCTCTTAAAGTAAAAAATACCAGAAATAATGTTCTTGGACAATTGCAGTGGAATTTTTTGAGTGTACGGATCATCTTTTGACAATTGTTTATGTGAGTTTGTTCACTATTGAGACATTATGAGGTATTTTTTCTCATGATCATTGCACCATTTAAAATAGGCTCTTATTGGTATAACAAGTGTGGTATTGTGTCTAAGGCCCCCTTGTAAATTGCTTGCAATATTATGGTGTCATCGTGCTTTCATGTCTTTGTTCTTCGCTATGACGGTCTTGAGGAGTCAATCTAGCTTGCCCAGATGATTTGCAGTCGATGTGTTATTGACTTCTAGCTCTGAGATGCACTCCTTGGTGCCATTTAGCCTGGTGCAGGGGTGGTACATTCACTGCCCATACGATCTAGCCTATTGGTTAGTTGGATAGGGTATCAAAGTGGGAGTTAAGCAACTGGAGTCCTGTATGAAGTTCAGCCATAATGGCCGCAGTGCCGTCTGGGGTGCCACGCACAGCTTCCTTGACTGTGCTATCTTCTGTGTTAGAGAGCAAATTCTGGCACTGAGGAGCTTTGGGTTGTTCAAAAGGGAACTTATGCTGCTTAAGGTCTTCCCATCCCGTTATGCTGCAGGGGTTTGTGTAGTCCTGAGGCCACAAGTCTTCATAAATCTGTAGTCCCACAAGGAGATTGAGTAGTATGCTCCCTAGTTCTGACCAACAGAAGTGTTGCAAGAGTGTGAGGGATCACCAGAGGCTACAGGCGGTGCAAGCAACAAGCGGGCAGCATTAGGTAGGACCTGGACCTCTCAAGACAAATGTTCTTGAACAATCAAATATACCAAAAATATGGCAGGAGGTTCTTCAAGCCTTTGACAAGGAGCCTTTCGGTAGTGAGGACTGTGGTATTCATCTCACCCCGAACCCCACAGTCACTTCTGGAGAACCAGTGGTCCAGGTAGGGCGCACACGATCGTGGAGGGGGGCACTCTTCGATAATCACTCAGGCCCTTTCTGCCACCTCTACTGCATTTACATCCCCAATGGACTGCAAGCGTCCAAACGTGACCAGCTCCTGACATGTTGCCGGCCACCTGACGTAGGGCCAGATGGACTGTCCAGACAGGCCGTTTAGCTGCAAGGCCACCTCACCAGTATTAGGACCGATAAGCTCACCACCAGGTTGGTTTCAGTTAGACCCCATCCGCATGCACTCTAGACTCACCTGTTCGCAAAAAGGCGGTTGTGACGACATCCTGAAGTCCACCACTACCACCTTGGTCTCAGCAAAAATAACAATTGATGGACAGAATGCAGAACAGTGTCATACATTCACCCCAGTATAGAGATCCGGGCCTAAATCCATTGTTTTTTGCTCACCAAACCATTCCAGTTTGAACCCAGGCATATACAAATCAGTCTTGACCCTGTGCCCATTGGGAACAGTCCAGCCCAAACTGCCAGGCCAGGTCTACCCTGTACTGGACACAAGCATCCTATGATCGGTTTTAGGGTGTCACCCCTCACCAGCCAGGATAGCTTGACTTCAGTAGCATGGAGAGCATGGGTCCCATGTCTGGGCATATCCGTCCCACTAGGGAGGACAATGCAAAAAGAACAATTAATGTACAGAATGCAGAACAATGTCATACATTCACCCCAGTACAGAGATCCGGGCCTAAATCCATCATTTTTTTGCTCACCATGCCATTCCAGTTTAAACCCAGCCATATGGAAATCAGTCTTGACGCTGTGCTCAATGTAAACAGTCCTGCCCGAACTGCCAGACCAGGTCCTCCCTGGACTGGCAACAAGCATCCCAGGACCAGTTTCGGGGCTTCATCCCTCATCAGCCAGGATAATTTGACTCCAGTGGCATGGAGAGTACGGGACCCACATCTGGGCATACCTGTCCCACTCGCGGTGACAATACCAAAAGAACAATTGATGGACAGAATGCAGAGTAATTTCATACATTCACCCTACTATGGAGCTATGGGCCTGAATCCATCGTTGTTTTGCTTACGATGCCATTCCAGATTGAACCCAGCCATATGCAAATTTGTCTTGACCCTGCGCCAATGGGAACAGTCCAGCCAGAACTGCCAGGCCAGGTCCTCCCTGGACTGGAAACAAGCATCCTAGGACTGGTGTTGGGGTTTCACCCCTCTTCAGCTAGAATAGCTTGACTCCAGTGGCATGGAGAGCATGGAGAGCATGGGACCCACGTCTGGGCATACCCGTCCCACTCAGGGTGACAATGCAAAAACAACAGTTGATGGACAGAATGCGGAACAATGTCATACATTCACTCCAGTGAAGAGATCTGGGCCTAAATCCATAATTTTTTTGGTCACCATGCCATTCCAGTTTGAACCCAGCCATACGCAAATCAGTCTTTACCTTGCGCCCAATGGGAACTGTCCAGCCCAAATTGCCAGAGCAGGTCCTCCCTGGACTAGAAGCAAGCATCCTAGGACTGGTTTGGAGTTTCACCCCTCATCAGCCATGATTGACTCCAGTGGCATGGAGAGCACAGGACTCACGTCTGGGCATACCTGTCCCACTCGGGGTGACAAATGCAAAAAGAACAATTGATGGACAGAATGCAGAACAATGTCATGCATTCACCCCAGTACAGAGATCTGGGCCTAAACCCGTCGTTTTTTGTTCATCATGCCATTCCAGCAGCATGGGCCATTTGTCTTTCCTCCTGTCATTCAGCAGGCCGCTGCCTCATGCTTCTGAGCAAGCATTCCGAGACAGTGCATCCCAGTGGCTCTGTGAGTTCTGGGGCATCACCCAGCTCACTGGGCATGCTCACTGTGAGAATGTAAAAGTGAGTGATTGTAAAACTGAAATCTTGCTAACTTTTTCCCTGTACTCATTTATCAGAAACCTGATTTCCCCCTTCACAAATCTTTCTCTACTCGCCAATCTCGGCTGCCACCAGCGCCTCCTGCCCTCGCACTTCCTGGGCCTGGGCACTTCCAACTCCCCCAGCCATCCACTGCTCCAGCCGACCTCCCAAACATCCCGACTACAGGTGAAGTGCTTCTCTCTTTTGGGAGCTGTTGAAGGGGCACTTTGTGATTGCCAGCGACGGGTTCTGGGGTCTGTGGGGTGGAAGGGTGGAAGGGTGGAAGGGTGTACATGTGGAGAAGTGTGGCTCAATGGTTAAAGTGGCAGACCCTGATGCAGAGGTCTGGCCCGGGACCAGGGTTCAATTCCCACCTCGGCAGGTCTTGGGCTTAATTTCCTCGGACCTGATAATTCTCGCCTCGGTGCCTATTCTAATCATGGGTCCCACTCTGCAACTCTGGGCAATAGCTTGCTTAATCTCCACAACGGCCCAAACAGCGCTGGGATGCCTATCTTCACCTTAGGGGTGCCCAGGAGTGGATATTTCACTCGGAAAAGCCAGGAAGGGGTCCACAGTGGTATGCGTTATAGCGCCAGGACACCCCAGTTGGGGTATAAGTGTGCTTTACAAGTACAAATTTCATTTCATTCATGACGTTGTGGCAGAGGGCTAAAATGTTTATGCTTTGTATGGGTTGTGACCCGGTGCCTGCGTTAGGCAACGCAGTTAATCTAATGAGAGGTGCTGAGTGTATGCTAACTGCTCACATGCAGGGCAGGCTCCTTCTGGCTGCTGTGTACAAAGCATCAACACATCAAGAGTCTAAAGAAGAGAGGGCTCTCGCTTCATAATCACTGCTCCTAAAAATTAAATACTTATATTTAAATAAATAAAAATGAAGGTCCTCTCAAGCTGTAGCTTAATAATTATCCTGGGTTGTGTACAGGCGGATGGGCTGTCCTAGACACGTTTTTCTACTCCTGAGTTTGCCGTTGATGGTTTTCTAAGCCAAATAAATAAACAGAGTGGTCTGTATGCTGCATTGCACTAGCCATGGGTTCGCTAGACCTACAACTGACGATTACGTGTGCACAGTCACTGAATGGTGTGTAGTGTAAACTATCGGATTTACAACTGTTTCACAGTTTGTGAATCCAACATTAACCAAGTATGCATCTTAATACAAGTAGGCATAAAGTATGCACTTTCCACACAAATAAACACGGAAACAATTATAAAAAGTTTTGAAATCGCCCCCTTATTTAGTACAAATGCAAAACGGAATTTTATATAAACTTGAAAAATACAGACACATGCTACCTTTACCTTGATTTCATTTTCCATTAATACCTCATCACTGCAAGATTGAGCACTACTGTCTCCCGTCGATTTTTTGAATTAGTTGAGCATTACCAGAAGGCTTGTATGCTAATGTGTTAAACACAGATACTCTTCACGAGTCAACACATCCCAATATGTTGGTACGTTAAATTCTGCAAAGGTTAGCACTAGAGGCCTGCCAAGCGCTGCTTTTATAATCATTACTTTTATGTCCGAGGTTTGATCAGCTGAATGGTTTTTACATAATATTGCATTACCAATATTCTATAAAACATGCAATTATCTGTAATAAGTATCCCTCACCTCCAAGGGTATTAGCGTCTTGCATGTCATTGCTCAGAATTCCTTCAGAGCACAGAATATGCCCAACTTGCAAGACGGCTCATTTACTTGACAAGGCTGGAGGAAATCTGCTGTTCAGACGAGAAGAAATGTAGGGGGATATTTACAATAAAATGGAGTGTGGTGTTACTTCCAAATTGATAACGTCGCACTCCAACATTTTTTAAACGCAGGGATGTGCTGTATTTACAACATACGGCACACCCCTGCATTTCCCCAAGTTAAACTAAAAAAGAGGCTTAGCACCTGCGCAGGCACCCTTGCACCATATTGCAAAGGTGCCTGTGCTGCAGGGGTGATTTTTTATGTGCAGGAAGGCACACCTACCTGCACATAAACAATAATTAAAGGCGATTTGTTCCTTCTATGTGTGCTGCAAATGTATGACTTCCCCTCGTACCGTCATCTTTAGACCAAGGTATTCCCTGGTCTTAGTTTTTGGGGCGGCCTCATCATTGTAAATATGGGGCAGTGTCAAAAAGCAAAGGGTGTTGCAGCGGAACGCCCACTGCAACACCCATTGACCGCCTCTTTGTCACAGCAGACTACTATGGTATACTAACCCCTTGTTGTAAATACTATGGTAAGGGGCATGTTTACAAGGTGGAGTTAAGCCACGTTAAGTGGCTTAACACCACCTTTTAAATATGAGGTTGAGAGCAATGCCACTGGAGCGTCAGAAGAAGTGATGCTCCGGTGGCATTAGGGCCATGTATGTCTCAAAGTGTTTCCCATTTTATCCAGGCATAAACATCTGTGAGCCATGGGGCTAGAACTAGCAGCAGTAAGCATGATGGTCGGTTTAAATGTATCGAACGTATGCATGCTGGCACATAAAACAGGAGCTTTACTCAGCCCCAAATAAACAGAGCCCATAATTTGGAAATGAACACTTCTCAAAACAGAAAAAATGTAAGAACACGTCCTTAACCCCTTGGCCGCGAAGGTAATTCCGCCGCGGCACTGGGGGGGAGGGTGGTCGCACCGCGCCGGCATGCTTGTAACGGAACCACTCCGTCACGAGTGCGCTGTGCTAATGATGGAGTGGGTCCGTCATGGCCCGGCCTGCTCATCAATTCAGCCGGGCAGGCGCGGAATTGATGCAGCGTGGGCGGAGCGGCCGCGGTGTGAAGGAACCACTCCGTCATTAGCACAGTGTGCCTGTGGCTCGTGACGGGGTGTTTCCGTCACGAGCATGGAACGGATTAAACCCTTGATCAGCTGGACATGAGTATTTCATTGAGAACACGTACCACCCCCCCACCATTCCCTGCCTTGACTTTTTGTCTAATTGACACATCATCTCTTCAGCTCTGAATGCCTCATCATCATATAGATAAATATTTTCACCAACTAACATAATTAAATATGGTTCAGAAGACTTATTGTGTTCTTGCGTCAGTCTTATACCATCACCTAGTGAAGAAATCAAAACATTACATCACTATTTTTCTGAGATTGAACTGTAGGGGTCTTTATTTAGCATGTTGTTTGTTACATTACCTTGTGTTCTACGGGCATGAATCTGCGAAGTTTTGTGGAGTTTTTATGTAATTCTGCGTGATTCCGCGGAGTGAAACTCCGTAAGTTCCGCCCACCTCTACTTCTGACTTACAAACGTTTGTGGAGGAAAAGTTGTAATTTAAGGAAGCTCAGTCAAGTAATACTGATCAAGGGTTAGACTAACACATTTCACTGTTATTATCCGCATCACTGTACTAAAATGCATTAGTCATGCATATTATAGATCCCTGGACCACACCATGAGGCGCGCCTTATGAAGAGCTGCATTGAAGAATCAAGCACGCTGGCCTTTAGTGAACTGTGGAAACCATGCAGGCTGTCCCACTTTTTGTTTGCACTGTTCATGATAAACAGTGACTGCTGCAAGGTGTATATGTTCACCCACTTCAAGTGAAATTGGCTGTTGCCTTGAGAATTAAACACATCATAAACCAGCGCCTGGGTAATATAAGCAAAAATAATTCCAGACCAAGCTCAGGCTGCCAGAGAGTGCCCCACGCATGTCCACTGGGCAGTGTCTTGCCTGCAGTTGCTTTCCAGCAAGGCTTTTGACTGTGCATGTTGTTCTGAGATGGCTGCAGACTCAATGCAGAGGGCCTCAGTTATGAGGCCCAACCAGCACTTTTGCGTTGCTGAAACGTCACTTTTTTGATGTTTCTGTGGCGCAAAGTGCCACTGGCATATTTATCAGGCCACGTAAAGCCACATTACGTGACTTTTCATGGCCTTATAAATATGTGCCCCTTTCATGCAGAAAACTGTGTTCCCAGCAACATCCATGACTTTTTGACTCTGCCCCAGATTTACAAGAAATTGTAAGTCTGAGGTAGCACCAAAAACATATGCCTCTGCAGGGTAGGACTAAGGGGGGCACAACGAGGAGAAATATATTTATTTCTCCTCGCTTTTCCTCTTTCTATGTGTGCTGCAGAATGCAGCACACATGGAAAGAAGAAAAAGCCTCTTGTGATTGTTGTGCAGGAAGGTTTCCCTTCCTGAACAAAAATAATCATCCCGCCCACGCAGGCACACTTGCACCATGGTGCAAAGGTGCCTGCGCTGGCGCACAGCAGCTCATTGTGCTCTGACACAGGGGAAAAGGACAGGAATGTGCTGTATCACATAGATACAGTGCATTCCTGCCCTTTTGTTCTGACGTAGGACCGTGAAGGAAGATTCCTTGCAGCACTTCCCTAAGTCAACACCTCATAAATGATACCGCGCATACCTGCCCTTTTCTTTTGCCATAGGGCAGCACAGCAGCAAAGCCTCCTGCGCTGCCCTACAGCAAAAAAACATAAATGAGACCAGAATGTTTAATTTTCTTTCACTCTCTAGTCCGCTCAATGTGAAATAAATACTCGCTCATCTCTCCCCGGCTCCCTAGCACTCTTTTATTTTGCTGCTCTGTCATCAACTAACCCACCATCCCTCATGTGGTCATGTCAGGCATCCCCTCCTCTGCTCAGTACACTCCAAGATTCAGGAGTTCAGGTCGAGTGAAGATTTATGTATGGCCCTAAAACTGACCCCAGAAATTACAGGTCAATCTCCCTCCATGATAGCACGGCAAAACTCATGGGCAGAGTTTTATTAAACAAACAAGAGGCCTGGGAGGAGATGAATAACATCTTGATCCCGGCCCAATACGGCTTTAAAAAGGGTAGGGGCACACAAGACCAATGTCTCAACCCGAGTCTGCTTATAGCAAAACACACACACGCCAAACAAGGTCATTTTTATTTGGCCTTAATGGACTTAAGCACAGCTTTTGACTCCTTTAATTATTCCCATCTATGGAGGATCATGAAGGAAATGAGGGTAGGTCAAGCTATAATTACTTTTTTAAGGTAGCTGTACTCATAGGTTGAAGCCTGTGTACGCTATGGGCCAACAGGGGGAGTGCACCAGATGGTTTCAAATCACATGGGGGGATCCGGCAAGCATGCATTCTCGCCCCATTCCTGTTTTCCTTATATACAAATGGAGTAGAGTCCTAACTCTTAGAATCAACCCTGGACATCCCCATAATAAACAAGACGTGCATCCCAATTTTACTATATGCAGGTGATGCAGTGTTATTAGCCCTCATGTGTAGGGCCCTCCAGAAACTGTTAGACACTTATGTAAACTATGTGTTAAGTCAGGGCCTAAAAAATGAATGAAGCCACGTCTTTTATTTTATTTGCAGGGAAAAAGATGATGGATCTCCCTTCCTTTTTTTTCTGACCGCAAAGTAGTGCAAACCGAGCTATTTTCATACTTTGGGGTGACCCTTGATCACAGATTATCTTGGACCAATATGGTGGTTAACCAATGAATGATGCTAGAAAAGAGCACTAATGCCATCAATTTGTTTACTAAAAATCTGGTCACAAGACATTTAGATATTGTTCAAAAAGTGTATGGGGCTAAATCAATCTCAGTAGCTTCCCATGGTGCAGAATTATGGGGCCATGCTAATGTAAAATGAATTTAAAAAATTGAAAATTAATTTTGGAAAAAAATGATGAGCCTCCCCATCAGATGCTCCAATTTTAGCATACATTATGAGTTGAACATCCCCCATATTATTGTACAAATATATGTAGCACCAATTCTCCTTTGGCACTCAATTAGGAGTAGAGATACAGTTAACCTCACTCAACAAATCACTGTGGATTGTCTGTCTTTAGAACATGTCCAGAGTATAATGTGGTTAACATATATCAAAAATACTCTTCATGCCTTGGACCTAAGGAGTCTGTTTGATACTCCAGAAAAATGCTGGTCTATCTCGAAAAAGCCTTAAAAGCCCGCTTTTTAAAATTTACGAACGAGGCCAGATTTACTGCTCAGTCCCTCAAACTTATGGTTTGTAAGTATCTCGAGGGCCCAATGCATGGTGAGGGGGTTCCATCTTATCTGGATCTCGTAACAAACCCTCGTCATATATTTATTTTATTAAGGTTTTGCCTTAATCTCATTCCATGCATGGTGGGCTTTCCTACTGGTATATACTCTTCCCACTATGTTCCGTGTTGCCCACGTGAAAGCTCATCAGATTTGCAAATTTTCTTTTTTTGAAAATTTTACTGTGAACACTGTAAGAGGTTTTTAATTCCAATCATGCACAAGTATAATTTTTGCCAATATCCCCGGCTCTATATTTTTTACGAATGTTGCCCGACCCCCTAATCTGCTTTTGTGTTGCCTCCAATTTTATGCCAGTCACTGAAAACCAGGAAAGTGTACACTTGCTGAGATGAATTGCTTTTCTTAATACATTTATATTGTTTTAATGGTTTTTTAATCATCACCTTTGGCATTTTTTATAGCAAATACCTATGATGTATTTCTGAACTTTTATGATTAACTCAAATTAATCGAAGAAAGTAAATTGAATTGAATTGTATGGCTCATGTGTCTTTCGCTATTAATTGGATTCTTTTAGGCATATGTTTTTTGTTAAGAGTAAAAGGAAGCCATTTTGTTGTTGTTTGTTAAGCTTCTTGTGAAACCTTATTTAAAATGTCTTCTACTTTTTTACTTTATGTTAGTTTATGATGCGTAGTTGATTCTGTTAGCTTGTGTATTTATATTATTTTCCTACTCTATTTTCTAACTCACCATGCCCATGTATTCTGAAGTTGTCACCATCCAGATAGATTACTGCTGCCGTGCAACGCGGTTGCCCATCCAGTCCAGCTGCACAGTTTAAAATGGCTTTACCAACATTGGCACTGTCTTGGACACAGCCAGCGCCCAGCAGCAACAACAGAAGAATCCAGCCTCTCTGTGCAACAGTGTGGACCACTGAGAGCTGCACTCACTAATAAGGAACTAAGGGGCAGATGTATCAAATGATTTTTTTGTCGCAAACGCTGTGATTTGGTAAAAAGCAGCGTTTGCGACAAAAAGAATGGAAAATGGAATGTATCATCTGAAACGCATCGCAATATTAAGGAATTGCAAATTTGCGATTCCTTAATATTGCGTAAGCATTTAGGAAATACTACGTAAGAAGCAATTCAGTTTTGAGAATTACACTAAGGAATCGCAAATTACCACCAACTTGTAGTTGGTGGTAATTTGCGAATTCTTTTACAAATGCACTTTTTGGCAGTTGTAAAGTGCCATGTGGCGCTCATACATGTCCTTAGGGCATGTATGTGCGCCTTATGCGCACACATGTAAATTTCAGGGGTGCAGCAGGGTGTCCTTAAGACACCCTTGCACCCTTGAAATTATTCTCAATTTGCAATTCGCAAATTGCGAATCGCAAATTGAGAATACCTTCCCATTCCTTCCTATGGGCCTCCTGGCCCATAGAAATGAATGGGAAATTATTGAAATGAATGGGAAATTATTTGTTAATTGCTATAAGCAATTTGCTAATCGCAATTATGGAATTTTAAAAAATCGCTAAAAAATAGCGCATTTTTATATACATACCATTTTGCATTTCTCTAATAGCGATTCTCAAAAAATCGCTATTTGAGAATCGCAAAAAAGGTATTTTTATACCTCTGCCCCAAAGTCCAATGCCACTGTCTCGGAAGGCCTCTGCCTGCCAAAATAATTAGCAGCAATGCCTGTACTGGCTCAGCCTGATTGCAACTCATCTCAAACACTGCTAGTATTTTTATAGTAAGCAGATGGCACCGTGCAGTACAGAACAGGTTACTGGTACAGGCTGAACTCGTAGGACTCAAGTTCAGCAATCAGCACCAGCCCAGTCCGAGACAGTTCCTTGCTAGTTGGCTGTTTTATAGCAAGGGGAGACGAGCCTCGGGTGAAGAGAGCAGGCAGCAACCGTGAAGCAGTGAGGCTGGCACTGAAAAGGACTAACTGCCAAGTCACAGGGCATTTCTTGTTATAGTCAAGGGAGTTCAACACTGAGGCACTTTAGACGTTTTGCAACAGCGAATGATGGGAAGAAGTCATGATGATCTCAGAGTCATGGGCTGGCTGGCATTCACGTGTGCGGGTTGGCCCTGGAGGGCAAAATCGCAAGTTTCTCAGGCATGCCTGTTCTGTACCAAGCCTAGAAAGAGCTGCAGTAAGGCTGGATGGAGGACTGATAAGCAGCCAGTGGGCACTTTGAACAGACATGTCGGTTAATACAATGTGCTGGGGGAGAGAGGCACTGCATGATGACTGGTATTAGATTCCTCACTGTAGGTTAGAGACCTTGCATTTCAGTGTTTTGCCGCAGTTCTTAATTGCTCACAAAGTGGTACTTTTCGATTTTTATCCCTTCACATGGACTTTGTTGCTTGAGTTTTCCTTTGGAGAAAAGGCTCGAAGTGTCCCAGATTTGGTAGTAGAATATCATTCATAAGTACACTGAAAAAATGGAAATGTCACACATAAGCAATGTGAAAACTTGGCAGCTATGTCAATGAGTCATTGGGGGAGGGGCAAGCTGCAAGCTGGATCCAAAGTGGGGGTCGACAACTATGGGTTGATGAAAACCGGGATCCTGGTGCAGTTGTCGACAGTAGGAAAGCTCTGAGCAGTGGAGTCCGAAGTCCATGCCCAAGATGGCCTTGACGTCGATAGACCTTGCAACTTTTACAAGTTTTCACTGCTAGGACATGTAAAACTTAAGTACACATGTCCTACCTTTTCAATACAATGGGCTCTATGAGGCTTGAGCTATTACTTTAGGGGTGACTTATAAGTATTAAAAAGGAGATTTTAGGCCTGGTAAAAGGTTCATTTTGCCAGGGCATCATGAGTGCTACTGCCCGCTTGCCCACCAGTATCATTTAATTGAAAGGCCCTGGATACATGTGGTACCCTTTATTAGGAATGTACAAGTAAAGCAAGTGTGCTAATCAGGTTTAGAGCAGATTTGCCAGGTTTTAAGGAGAAATACAAGCACTTCGGAACTGGTTAGCAGTGGTAAAGTGCACAGAGTTTTAAAAGCTAACAAAAATGGGTCCAGCAAATGAGTGGAGTGAAGGCAAAATGTTTGGGGTGACCATACAGAGAGGGCCAGGTACAACAGCTCAGGAGACCTATTAGTGAAGTTACCTTGCTGCCTTCTTGCTCTGGCTTTTATTTCATGATTTTTGAAGGCCTTTCCCTACATGTATCATAAAGCTTTGAAGACATTATGACAGCATCTGTTTGATGTGTGTTTTTAGATTTCCAGTCATAGTTGTGTCAGGTCATGTGAAACCACACACCAATAGGTGTTGAACTTTATGTCATACCATTAACCCTTAGCCAAATTATAGTGACAATACACTGAAAAATGGAGATTTGCTTCAATTTTCCTAAGATTTTGGGTCAAGTTGAAGCCCAAAACACTGCGTCTGAGAGCCAGTTTTGCTTGGCACAAAATTAAAGTATTCAACTGTATCTTGAGTGTGCCTTCAAAACCTATACCACTTTGGGTCTGGTTATGAGTTGGTCAGTGTATTCAGATCAACGTGTAAGCCCCTGTTTATATAGGGGCTGTTTATCGATTCCAATAAATAACGAACAACAAGGTATCGCTATTTTTGAGGTGCGATAAATAGCACCTTTACTCGTAATCGACCCCATAATGTCCGCTTTGTGCTCCAAAATGCACAAAGGTGCATGAATTTTTACAAAATGTCCCATCCCCAGGAGCAGTTATGGATCCCTTGCATCCCATTCGTATTGCTGTTCATAAGGGGTGCTTATGACACACCTCAGACATTACCAGCACCTGCTGTTCATGATTTCACTTCAAGTCACCCTCCTTAAAAATTGAACAATTGTGACTCCCGATTATGCCTGTTAAAAAAAAACATTTCGCTCCCATTTTGGGTGGAAATATTCTCTAAAATGCACTCTGTAGCCTCATTTATTTAAAATGTACTTTTGTGAAAATCCTCCTCCGAATGTCCTTGCATCAATACAGCTCGCTCGCTTTTTGCATTTTGCACTGGCCATTTATTTCCCACCACTTCATCAGTTACCTCTGCTCATGGATTCGCTTTAAATCACCCCAGTTCTGAATTTCAACAACTGCAACTGACCAAGGCTTCCATTGAGATTTCTGCCCCCAATTCAGTTACTAATTAAGCTCTGAAATGCATTATTTGGCCCCATTTTCAAAACATATTTGGAGACAATGGACTCATCTTCCCTCCTCACCCCACCCCCCACCCCACCACCCGCAAACCCTTCAGAGAAGTTAGTGCCCACTGTGCACAAGCCACTACTGTGCTTTGATAGCCCTTTCTGTGCCTCTCCTTTGTTGTGTACCAGCTTTACTCACGGAAGATCATTGTGCTCTCTGCTTTACTTTTTATCTAAGCGAGTCATTTCTAAATTGATCAATTGGGTTTTGTTGGTTTTAGTTAATTAAAAAATGCAACTAGAATGCAGCTCAACAACGCCACGGAGAGCACCATTACAATACATAATTATTACAGAACAATAAAAACATTACGATATTATAGCAGCAATCCATTTGAAAAATTCCTCATTTCGTTATTGCACATTTGGATCCTAGCTTGAATCACGTCGATTCATTAATCTTCATTTTCATTGACCCGATGCCAAGGGCATTAATTTGAAGTATTTCTCCAGTAATGGCATCCTCGCTGCAGACTGTTGCCGGGGGTTGCTGCTTATGTTTAAAGGAGCATGCCTCCCATTGCTCAATTTTTATCTGTGTTTAAAAAAATATTTGCTAATGGACCCTCCTACAAACCACTGGGTTGTATTTGCTTTTTGGAGTTTTATGGCTCCATAAAGCATCCGCTAGTTTTTAAATTCATACTAATTAGTTACAGTGGACAGCCACCGTTCAGTTTGGAAGAGAAGATACAAATACAATAACAGGATCAATGAAATGCGGGTCTGAAAAGTATTCACTCCCATTAAATCCGCCTCCTTCTAATAACACACGGCCCCCCATCATGATGGGCTGTGCTGCCTCGGCAGAGTTGAACGGCGGTTTTTAGGCGTTAGCAGTGGGTAAAGTCAATTCATTCAACCAGGGTCGGAATGGGATACAAAAAGAGGCCTGGGAAACACATTAAATGTGTTTTTTATGAACAAATCAGAAAGCTGAAAAGGTGGCCCTCATTTGTAATCAAATATAAAAACACGCGGTATAACTGTTTTACAAGGTAAGTGAGACTGCATACAGTTGGGATTGATGTAGGCAATGTTTGTGGTAATATCAGAAAAATCAACGCTAAAAAAGGTCATATTAGACCATAAAACTGATACACGATTAACACGAACAGCCCATACACTAATCTGTGAGACCAGCCCTGCCAGATTGCTTATAGGCCAGTCCGACATTGTATTTAACACAGCATGAGTTAGCGCTTCGTTTTTTTAGACAAGGCAGCTTAGAACCAGTGAGCAAGATTTGCCAGTTTCTGTATCTGAGCTGTGCTGTCTAAAATAATGTTCCAACTCGCAGAGATATCGGGTAAATGAACTGACATTACATACTGCAGGCGTATAAAAACAAGCGCTCCGCTCCCCTCTAACTTACACGGGAGCCCTTCAGGACGCCTTCAGTATCTACAAATTCAGCTGCGCTCTTATAAAACGGAGCTAACCGACCTTCTATCGGAGCTGGCTCAGAGGTGACCTATGAAGTACCAAAAGCCTTTGACACCATTCAGGATCAGTTAAAAAAAAAAAACGAAAAGCTGTACTCTAAAAGGACTTCGCTGTATTGCGATTAGTTATGGAATCTTTGGCAATGAAAATACCTTGCTATCCCTATGCAATGCTATTCAAGATAAGTGGAGAACGCAACAGCAGCGGGTCAGCCCAGTTGCAAAGTAGTTGAATTGGCTATATAGGACAGAAGTAGTGGCTAAGCCATCCGCTCCTCCACGTAAGCACACACAGGCTAAGGAGATATGGGCAGGTCCTGCTCATACCCCTGCTGGAGAACTCCGACAAGAGACAGGTGCCAGAATAGGAGCAAGCCCCACTCAAAGCACTTGCCACTATGATGGAATGCAAAAGACACCCACCCCCAATCAATAGATCTGGGTTCTTTTGCTCCCCATGCCACCCCAGTTTAGACCCAGCCATATGCAAATCAGTCTTGACCCTGTGCCTCATGGGAACAGTCCAGACCGAACT
Organism: Lissotriton helveticus; assembly: GCF_964261635.1. Taxonomy (NCBI): domain Eukaryota; kingdom Metazoa; phylum Chordata; class Amphibia; order Caudata; family Salamandridae; genus Lissotriton; species Lissotriton helveticus. Next base: position 383,855,593 of record NC_136072.1, on the reverse strand, counting down.
GCCAAGCCAGGTCCTCCCTGGACCAGAAGCAAGCATCCTGGGACCGGTTTCAGGGCACCACCTCTCATCAGCCAGGCTAGCTTGAATTCAGTGGCACAGTGAGCCCAGGACCCACGTTTGGGCATACCTGATGCACTTAGAGTGAGAAAGCAAAAGGCAACAGATGATGGACGGAACGCAGAGCAAATTAAACACTCACCCCAGTCAAGAGATCTGGGTTAAATCCATTGTTCTTTAGCTCACTATGCCATCCAAGTTTAGACCCAACCATATGCAAATCAGTCTTGAGCCTGTGCCTCATGGAACAGTCCAGACCGAACTGCAAAGCCAGGTCCTCCCTGGACCGGAAACGAGCATCCTGGGACCGGTTTCAGGGCATCAAACCTCATCAGCCAGGCTAGCTTGAATCCAGTGGCGCTATGATGGAATTGCCCGGATCAGGTGAAGTGACAATTAAGAATTGCAGATTAAATAGAATGGGGAAGGGTTTCCCCTCTTCTGGCATGTGTGGCAATTCCTTGTGCTAAGTCATTCTGCCTACACATCGTTTTTCCCCTATCTGCCTGTTTTTGGACTCTTACTGAAACAGTCAGACACCAGATCCTCTGAGCATTTTTTCCTGTAAAATTAAGGGGGTCCTGCAGTAACTGAGAGGAGCACCCAAGACTCCCCTATCTCCTAGACAGATGAATTATTGCTTGACGTTGGTTGCAAGTATAACACAGCTCCAGCAATTCTCTTGGGGCCCTATGCTCACAATGCTGTATCAATCCTTACACCTGCTTCAAGCACGTGCAAGGTTTTGACGCAGCATATGCTCAAAACTCCCTGAATAAAATGTTATAGAAAAATTACTTTGCAATTTAGTTTTGTTATTATTTTATAATAAGAATATGAAATATAGTATAACAAATAAAATAAATATAAATATTTATATTAAAAATATAAGAAATTAGTATAAAAAGAAAGACTTAATAATTAATACATTTATAAATTATCATTTACAAAACCTTTGAAATTCACTAAAAAAAACATAGGTTTCACACACGTTATAGTTTGGAATTAGAATTTAAAAAACCTTGCAAATTCATTGAAACAAAACATAGGTTTCACACACGTTAAAGTTAGGAATTTGCATTTAAAAACTATGCAAATTCATTGAAAAAACCGTAGGTTTAACACGTTATAGTTAGCTGAACATTTCTTGCATACAAAACCTTTGAAATTCCTCTGTTATAGTTAGCTCAGCTAACTATAACTTGCGCGCCCGCAATGCACTGCTGATGATGTCACATATTACATCACTCATGACATGGTCAGTGACATCACTCATGACATCACTGATGACATCTCAAATGACATCCCTGATGACATCACTGATGACATCATCCTTGTGGCAGACCTCCTCTCACTGTAATGTAACCTTTGATACACATGATCAAAAATAGAAACTACAATAAAAAAAAAAAAAGAGATACCAATTCCAGTCAGAACAACCTATTGAGTAATCCCAAAATCTACATACACATCCACTCATTCACCAACAGTTCTATATAGTCACTCATAGATGTACTCACTCATCATATGTACTCATACACCTATATATCCTGTTATACACCGACACTCATCTATAGAGTTACTCACACACATACTCACACATGCAAATAAACTATCAAATATCCATTTACTTGCATATACAGCTATACACCCACCACTACACTAACTTCTACAGAATCATAGACATACTTACTCTCTTAAACAATCACTTATAGAAACACATACTTATTTATAAAGGAAGTCTTAGAATCTCTCGCTCTCAGATATACTCACTTATATACATCAATCTTCACATATACTAGTTTAAAACATATGTAGTTACTCACAAAGATACTATTGAGACAGTTATTCACTCACTAACACACCCATACACACACTCATCCACCCATACAGTCCTGCACACATACTGTCTTCAAAACACATACAAACAGTGAGTCAGTCATTCATGCATCTGTGCGCTAAGTAATACTCCCCACCGAACCGTACAAACACTCATTTTGGTACTCAAAAAAACAACTAATAACCCATATACGCACTCATGTAGCTACTCACCAACCCATGCAGCCACTTATATACAAAGTGAGACACTGATACAGATATTTAAATATTTAATGATTACTCGCTAGTACACCTATTCACTTTTTTCAATTGACGCTGTGTCACTCTATACATCGATAAGACACAACGTAGGCCGGAAAGCTTGTAAATATTTCCTGCAACAACGCAGTATCAAGGAGTTGGATCACACATTAATGCTGCTAAGAATGATAGAACTATGTCTCACAAACAATGTGTTTCTTTTTAATAATAATCTGTACAAACAGGAATGCGGCACGGCCATGGGAATATCATTTTCCCCTAATTATGCCAATATCACCATGGGATGGTGGGAAAAGACAATTGCATGGAATGACACCAACCAGGAAGAATTAGATCGAATAATTCTGTGGGTCAGATATATTGACGACCTTTTCCTAATCTGGAATGGCACTGATGAACAATTTCAAAGATACTTTGCCAGATTAAATGATAATGAGGTTGGTCTGCAATTTACTTGTTCAACAAATAAAAGAGAAATAGACTTTCTAGACACCAAGGTCTATATCTCTAATGGTAAACTTGAAACAACTCTGTTCCGCAAAAAAACTGCAACTAACAGTGTGCTACACGGCACCAGTTTCCACCCGAAGGCATTATTGAAAAGTATTCCATATGGAGAGTTTGTACGTTTAAAAAGAAACTGTTCAAAACCAGAAGATGCAGAAAAGAAAATACACGAAAGCCAAGTCAGATTCCAGTCAAGAGGATATAAAGATTATGTCCTAAAAAACTGTAAAAACAAGGTGGATAAGATCAGTAGAGCAGAGACTCTGATTGTAAAGCCAAAACCCCCACAAGACAAAGATCTCCCAAGATTTGTCACAACATACAGCAAGGAGAGCGGAGTAATTGCCAAAAAAAAGAAAAAATATTGGCATCTAATATCCAGTGATCTGGATATAGGCACAATGGCTGGTAATCATCCTTCCATCACGTATAGAAAAAACACATCACTTCAAGATCTACTGGTGAAAAGCTATTTTCAAATCAAGCAGCAACCTAAATGGTGGACAGAACAAAATATAGGTTTCAAACCCTGCACCTCATGCAAAGCGTGCAAAATAGGAAAAAGAATGAGAAATGTGGTGGAACCGGATGGAAAAAGCATGCCTATCAAACAATATATCACGTGCACATCAAAAAACGTGGTATATGTCATTGAATGTAGGTGCGGAATGAAGTACATAGGATGCACCACATGCATGCTTAAAAAGAGGATATTGGAACATATCCGTGCCGTGAAAAACTCCAACATGTTGTATGCTACAGCGAAACATTTAAGTACTTGTCAAAATGGGGACTGGCGAGCAATGAGCTACTATGGATTAAAAATGCTCACCAAACTGGAAAGAGGAGGGGATACAGTCCGTCTTCTCCGACAAATGGAATCACGTTTCATTGTTCGGTTCCGAACAAAGCATCCCAGAGGCATGAATTTTGGAGAGGATCTCCACATACATCTGGAGTAAATATGAACCTATCCGGCTAGTAATAATGTAAATAGGGGTACTATACCCTAAACTGAAGAAGTAAATTACTGAAGATAAAGAATATGATGAAAATATATGCCCTAAGTGAAACGAACTTTGGACGCAATGTACTATACATTAACTTAAGGAACACACCAGTCCTTTGTTTGTTGTAATTGTTTTATAAAATTATTTTTTCATGAACTACGTATCCCATAATGCCACCTTAAGGCAAATATGGGGCAGTATATAAATGGAAACTAAAGAAGGACTTGCTGACCGTGAGAAAAGCCGTGAGGCTGAAACGCATCGGTGGGGTGTTGTGAAGTGTGAATAAAGCTTCTAAAAAGTATCCGGTTGTGCCGCTCTTCTTGTGCATATATATATATATATATATATATATATATATATATATATATATATATATATATATATATATATATATATCTGATATATATCTACATATATATATCTGATATATATATCAAAACAACTTTCAGGCCTAGAGTGCCGCATAAATTATGCAGCTCCGGTAAGTCCTTAAGCATAGGATATGGACAGTGCCATCCATGGCGAGATAGAAAGGGACTTTGGGGTCCATTGAGATGTTGGGCGGTGGCACCACCGTGGTGCTGGCGGGGCGGAGAAAACTATTTTTCCGCCCGCGAGCAGCAGGAAACACATCCGCCATATTAGTATAGTAAAACATATGTCAGTTCCCGTCCGCCGCGGTGCAATGCGCACCGTCATCAAAGTGCGCCCACCACCGCGGCCGTGTGAGCCAATGGAGACTCACCGCTGTGTGGAATGACATCCGCCCTGCTTCACAAATTAGGATAGCCCAAACAAGCAGATGCACTGCAACGGAGACACCGCCCAACCAGAGACGGCGGAAGCTCGATAGAGGAGCGCGATACCAGAGTCACGGGTCACACAACCCGGTCACGCCCACCATGGACCAAGCTCCACATGTGTTCCCGGTGCTGTACCTGCTATATCACTACCAACTGATGGGCCGCCGCGGACGCCGCCGCAGGTACGCAAGTACACAAATCCAACACACAACACACGGGCTGACACAGGGTCCAAATCCACAACAGGCACCCTGCTGGGGGCATCAACACATCCACAAGTGCACTCACACATAACCCACCTGCCCCCAAGTCAGCCCTCTGCATCCTGGACACACATCTACCGCAAACTTGCAGCAATGTCCCGGTCACGTCACCGCAGCGGTGAACATATGCTCACAATGCAGAAGGCAGGGCAATTCCAAAGCATGGGCAGGGCACAAAGACCCCAGGGACACACCTCCTCCCACCACACATCAGCATACCCCATGAAGGCACATGCTGTGTGCCCATCCTATCCACTCCCATGCACAATAACAAGCCAGGTCTATCCACACCCTGCACCCCACAACAAACAACCAGGGAGACAGCCACTGCAGAAGTGGCTGCACACGAACACACAGCACACAGCACAGTGCCAGGGAAACACACACACCACAACACCACTGCACACATTGAAACAAACATGAGTAGAAGTACCAAATGAACACATACAAGGAACAAACATATACATGAACCCACAGCCTGCATAGTCACACATACATACCACACATACACACACAGACACCCAAATTGCCAACAGCAATGGAGCACAACAAATCAGCAAGCCAAAGTGGGATGCACACAAATAAAAGGTAATTGAGACACACAACAAGCATGTGCTCATCACATGCAACACAAGGAACACAGAACACCCCCACAGACCATCAAACCACACATGGTTGGTACAGCCAGTGAAGTTAAACCACAGGTACCACAGTGCAACAGCACAGGGAGACAGAAAGGCATACCAGGTAAAGGCACAAGGAAGAAAGGAAGGCCTGGGGGGTCTAACTGGGAACAGCCTCACGTGCATACAACCACCTCACAGGAGTACACCTGCAGCACAACACACAGGGCCCATATACACACTCCATTACTGACAAACACCAGGAGGAATGTACATACATACACCCCTCACAACAGCAGCACACAACACCAGTGCCACACACACTGAAGGCTGCCAATACTTGCAAGTCCACACACACACACACACACACACACCCTGGGTCTAGCCACAAACAGCACACACACACACACAGGGATGCCAGAACAGATGTCTGTATAAAAACAACACACAAACACAAAACACAATTGAAACACACACAGAATCCCAACAGAAACAGACATACCCTGTCAGCCAAACTGTGGAAAGGTAATGGGAGCACAGACACAACAGGAGTGCACAAACTCACCACTCAGGAACAAAACACACACAATATACCACAATTCACACAAAAAGTGCACCATCACAGACCAACAGAGACACATCAAACCAACTACAGATGCAAAGGCTAAAACACTGTACAAACACTGCAGGGCATCAGGGGATGCACATGAGGCAATGAAAATGCCACATACACACAGCACTGTTTGCACAACAAGCAGTGTGCGCATACCAAGCATAACAGTCACACGCAGACATGAGTGACACAACATCAACCCACACAAAACAAAGCAGCACAGCACAAACACAACAGCACACCCAGGAAGTCAAGTAATCCCACAGCCAACACACATACATCCAACACAACAACAGATGCACAAATCTGGGATAGAAAGGCAGAACCATCTAGACCAGAGCACTGGGCAGCACACACACAGCTGAAGTGCACATGAGCAATCATGAGTGATAAACAGCACAAGAACATCACATATAACCCATTGGGGCAATGTCATGAGTGGAACATTTCTCCTGGCCAAAGAACTGCACCACAAAGCACAGTGTCACAAATGAAGTGATGGGTAGGCACACACACATGTAAACCAAGGGTACAGCTGACATCACAGTGAAGTGTCTTGCATGTCTGTAGTGGACAAGTAAGGGGTGTACCATACTAAAATAGAGGGAGGGAAGACTCACAATGGACAGGCATAAGAAGCACACATAGGGGATGGCACCACAACAACACACACCATGCCAAACAGGAGTATAAAAGGTACCATGTTCCTGGAATGCATGAGAATGACAACCACAATTGCAGTGTGGAGAAGCAGGTCTGCACAGTGTACAGAAACAGACTCAAGACACATGGATGATCATACAAACACAGCCCTAATGTTCAAGTCACACACTCTGCACACTCACAAGTGACTAAAACAACAAGTCAGAGTCAGACAGAACAACATGGACACACCAACACACTGCACAGTGCACAACAGACAACTCACACATGTTCATACAACCACATCCACAGGGTTGAACAATCAAAACAACTGGCACACAACTCCTGGGTGACACAGGTGTGTGCCTGACAATCCAGGGGCACACAGACATCCACACACCCTACAAAGTCACACCCTTCACACTGCACACCTCTTGATTACCCAAGAGCATACATCTCAGGTAGGCCATGTGACCAGGATTAAGGGCCATCACAAGATGACCATACACATACACAGCTAGGCACACATAAAGGAATAACACACATACATGATGACATTGCCCAGCCTGCATGCAAACCTGTGCACACAATCACACACTGTGCTGGCACTGTCCCCCAACCTGACATGGGAACAATGTAGTCAACAATAGAAAACCTTGTAAATGAGAACTGCATTACAGGTTAAATTGACAACACAGATACCACAAGTATCATCGTGTGAAAGAGCTGAAGTCCCTGTCACCTCTATGAAAAAATATTAGAGAGGCAAAGAGCTTGGCAATGTTGAAGTGCCAAATAGAGCATGGGGCACAGTCAACCATATGCACACACCTAAATAACTTAACTCAGCAAGGACACTAACAAAACAGACAGCAGGAGTAACTGTCTTTATTCACATATTGCACAGATGTGACAGTAGACAGTAGAGTGGAGCAAGGCACAAAATGATGAGCATATGCATGAGAATCTGCACAGGCAAGCTCAAAACAGGAAGGCCAGTGGCCAGTTCAGAGTGCACAGCAAGTACATGAGAGGCTGCACAGGCTAGAGTCCAACACAGCAGAGCAACAGGGTCAGTGTCCAGGGCAAAGTGCACAGCGAGTATATGAGAAGCTGCACAGGCTAGAGGCTAATACAGCAGAGCAACAGGGCCAGTGTCCAGGGCAAAGTGCACAGCGAGTACATGAGGAACAGCACAGGCTAGAGTTCAACACAGCAGAGCAACAGGTCCAGGGCAAAGTGCACAGCGAGTACATGAGAAGCTGCACAGGCTAAAGTCCAACACAGCAGAGCAACAGGGCCAGTGTCCAGGGCAAAGTGCACAGCGAGTACATGAGAAGCTGCACAGGCTAGAGTCCAACACAGCAGAGCAACAGGGCCAGTGTCCAGAGCAAAGTGCACAGCGAGTACATGAGAAGCTGCACAGGCTAGAGTCCAACACAGCAGAGCAACAGAGCCAGTGTCCAGGGTAAAGTGCACAGCGAGTACATGAGAAGCTGCACAGGCAAGGGCAGAACAGCAGTGAATGACAAGGCCAGTGGACATGGCAAAGTGCAGAGTCCCGACATGAGAATTTGCACAGGCAAGGGCAGAACAGCAGTGAATGACAAGGTCAGTGGGCATGGCAAAGTGCAGAGTCAGGACACGAGAAGCTGCACAGGAAATGGCAGAACAGCAGTGAATGACAAGGCCAGTGGGCATGGCAAAGTGCAGAGTCAGGACACAAGAAGTTGCACAGGCAAGGGCAGAACAGCAGTGAATAACAAGGCCAGTGGGCATGGCAAAGTGCAGAGTCAAGACACAAGAAGCTCATCAGGGAGTGTGTCAGACGGTACCCTTCCATGGGCAGCAACACAGTCAGGGGATAAACAATGGGCAGGACAGGCCCACCTGTGTGAGAGACAGGTGTGTGAGGGAGACTGCTACTCACACTTGGCTGTCAGGCGGACTTTGAGCTGGCTGTGTGTCGGGGACAGCAGGACAACTTGACTGGCGAGGGAGAGGCCCATGCGAGGTAGGGCTATCAGTGGCTTGGCAAGCTGGAGGGCTATCTGGACCAGTTGGTGTAGCGGCACATGGAGGTTGAGTCATGCAGACCTGTGACACAGTGTGTGTGGGAGATGTATGAGGGGTTCCTTTCCACTTTTTGGGGATTCGAAATGGATTCTCTGTACTGGAATTAACGGAAAGTGGTGTGGACACAACAGGCATACACACCAACAAAGCTGCATTAGGTGCAGACACTGGCACTCTCTCTGGGGACGTGCTGGATCCTGCGGAACGCTTCGTCTGGCTTCGCCTCTGGCCCTCCTTGCCCTGTTTGGCAGATGTACCCCCTACAGTGCCCTCCTTCCCGAGCTTCACATGGCTTGGAATGGGAGTCCAGGTAGTGGGGGAATGTTCCTCTGAGCCCCTCCAAGGTGTACCCTTGCCATGCACCAACTCCTCAGTTGACACAGAAACTGCATGCCTCCCTTGGCGTGATTCTTTAGGGACAGGGGAGTCCTTAGCTGAGGATGCCTTTGAGGCATGTGAGCCAGAGGTCTGCTTCTTAGCTTTGTGGGCCTTGCTTTTGACAGACGGGCTTTTCTCTTTGTGTTCTGGGCTGGCATTGCTCTTCTGTGGGGATGGTGTCTGCGGGCGGGACCGCTTGGGTTCTTTTTGCTGTATGCTCCATGTGCTATATCGTGACTGTGATGTATTTGATCCGTGGTCACTATCATCAGACGTGGCCACTACCTGGGGGTGGACAAAGGCCCTAGAGCAGGAATAGGAGTAAGTGTCTGTTGAAGGGCAGACGTCGCTGTGGTGGACAAGGCCTGGACAGTACGGTGCAGCCCACCCACGTCGAAATGTATGCCCTCCATGTAAGCAACCACCTGGCCTAATTTTTTGTCATGGTCACTGAAGGCATTGAGGAGAGCTGTCTGGCCCACACAAATCTGCCGCAAAAGCTCAACCGACTCTGCACTGAGGGCAGCAGGGGGGACAGGTGCAGGGGCAGGAGTGCCAGTTGTGAATGTAACTCATCCCTTCTTCATGCTCCTGCGCTAGACGCAATCCGGCTCATATACGCCACCCCCTTGCCAATCCCTCCCAATTGTGCTCTACTTCTAAAAGTAAATCCAAAGCCCCCCTTGCCCATACTTTCAGGCTAGGTCACCTTAACGTTAGATCTATGTACAAACATCATTCTGAAATTCATGATCTCTTAACTGACCACTCTCTTGATGCCCTGTTCATGACTGAGACGTGGCTCCTTGACGAGATGGACTCGGTCTGCAACCTGGTAACTCCTACAGGCTATTCTATCCACACCGTGAACAGGGGCACGAGAGGGGGCGGGTTAGCGCTCATAATTAAATCTCACTTTGATTGTCAACTCAGCAAAGTAGACATTAGAGGCAGCGAAAGCGCTCGCTTCTCGATTAAAGTTAATCCACAGTTCTGTGCAACTGGCCTTCTGGTTTACAGACCTCCTGGTGCAGACGTCCCCTTCACTAATTCTCTTTTACAATACCTGAACTCTTATGTTATCAACTCAGCCAACTTTACGATTATAGGCGATCTTAATTTACATCTCGACAGGAACACTGAGTCTAAAGTGGCAACTTTTTTAGCGGATCTTGCGGCTTTCGAACTCAATCAACTTGTCAGTGGCCCTACCCATAGAGCAGGACACCTCCTTGACCCCATTTTTTCCAACATCACCGGTGGTTCCTCAGACATACCTATTCCCATGACTTTGACAGATCACCACTTAGTGATTCTATCTATCCCCTGTAACTCGAGCCCGGTAGTAGCACCTACTCCCCTAGTTCAGAAACGGCCTTGGAGAAAACTTCGCCTTGAAGACCTACATGATCTCTTGGTATTAAAGCCCCTACTCCCAAGTGAGGACCTGGATGTAGGATATGATCAGTTCTGCCTATGGATCACCCAGGCACTCGACATCCTAATTCCTGCCAGATGGACCAAGGCCCGCACCCACACTGCCAGTCCTTGGTATAACTTGGAACTAGCTACCTTGAAAAAGGAATGTAAGAAGGCAGAGAGGTGCTGGAGGAAAAACTATGATGCCAACATTAAACAAGATTATGTCCTGCTCCAAAAAACCTATCACCGTAAGGTCTGCAAAACAAGAGCGGCATATTATGCCAGTGAAATCAACAATAGCTCCAATACCTCAAAATCGGTATTTAAAATTCTGAAAGATCTAACTGCAAAAAAATCTGTTAACACTACTACCACCTCGCCCGACCTTTGCAACAACATGGCCAATTTCTTCACAGATAAAATCAAGAAGATATATGACACCTTCCCCAAATGCCCGCAGTCACCGGTTACCATTGATCCTACCAGGCCTTCTCTCACCTCCCTTCCTACACTTGACCGAGAGAATTTCTTAAAAATCTGCAGAAAGATTAAATCCGGATCTCCGGCAGACCCCTTAAAACCGGACATTTTCTGTGAAGCCCACGAACTCATCACAGAACACATCCGTGACATTATCAATCTGTCACTTTCCACCGCCAGTGTTCCTTCCAAATGGAAGCAGGCCTGGGTGTCCCCCATTTAAAAAAAACCCACCTTAGACCCCTCACTTCCGGAGAACTTCAGGCCGATCTCCTTGCTCCCTTGGCCTGCCAAAGTTGTCGAGGCACACGTCAACAATATCCTGTCCAATTTCCTCCTTACCAACAACATTCTGGATGACTCCCAACACGGGTTTAGAGCTGGTCACAGCACCGAGACAGCCTTGCTCAGTGTTTCTGAAGACCTCCGTTCCATTCTTGACGCCGGCGGCACTGCAGCACTGGTCCTATTGGACCTTAGTGCTGCCTTTGATACGGTGTCACACGAGGTCCTCTTGACGAGATTGGAGGAAATTGGAGTTACAGAGGCAGCCTTGGGATGGTTCAGAGACTTCCTGTCTAACAGGTCCTTCAGAGTCTCCACCCCTCCTTACATCTCGAAGGAGCATAGCATTGGACAGGGAGTGCCGCAGGGCTCGTCCCTTAGCCCTACCCTGTTCAATGTCTATGTTCGCCCTTTAGCGGAGGTGGCTAGAAGGAATGGAATGGCACTGGTATCCTATGCAGACGATACCCAGTTGGTGGTGGCTCTGAATAACAACAGTGGTCTGGAAGCCCTTCACTTTAAACAGACACTCACTGACATCACCAACTGGATGACGGCAAATTTTCTCCAATTAAACGCCGGAAAAACTGAGATTCTGCTCCTGGGAAAAAACACCGCATCCTGGGGAGATAACTGGTGGCCTGACATCCTAGGCCCACCCCCCAAGCCAAAAGATTGCGTCAAAAATCTGGGTGTTTGGGTCGACTCGGCTTTAAAGTTTACCATCCACACTAAGAAAGTGGCTGCCACGTGCTTTGGCATTTTACGCAACATCAGGCCCATTCTGAAGTTCTTTGACTGCCGCACCCGCCAGCTCATTGTTCAGGCGACGATCCTTTCTAGACTGGACTATGCCAGTTCTCTCCTATTGGGAGCGAACCTGGCCGAAACCACCAGATTGCAGAGAGTCCAGAATGCGGCAGCCAGGGCTCTGGTTGGCCTCCCTCACCATTCTTCCGTCTCTGGAACCTTAAAAAAACTGCATTGGCTTCCAGTGGGTAAAAGGATCCAGTTCAAGGCTCTATGTTTAGCCTTCAAAATCCTTAAAACCGCCTCCCCTCCATTGCTGAGTCCCCTCCTGTCTGAGTACATCCCTAGAAGATCGCTCCGCTCAGAAGGACAACATCTGGTGACCATCCCTCGCACTAGACTGGCCAGAGTCGGTGGCCGTTCCTTCAGTTTCCTTGCTGCCAAGCTTTGGAACAGTTTGCCTGAAACCATACGGGGGATTCAAGACCTTTTAGCCTTTAGAAAGGCCGTCAAAACCCATCTTTTCCAATAATCTGTCATCTATTTCTGTTACCTTCACTCTGCATTTTGTCTGCTCGCAGCGCCGGGACGCCCCTTGGCTGGGGCAGCCGTGCGCTATATAAATTCACATAACATTAACATTAACATTACTGACACGGACACGGGCAGCACCAGAGGAAGTGGACGGGAGGGTGAGCACTGGCCGCTGTGTCGTGGAAGATGACGCTGAGTCTCCATTCCCTGTGCCTGCAAACATGGCTGCATCTTCACTGGCATCAGATGATGTGGTACTTTGCGTCTCAGGCTGGCATTCCTCCTGCAGACTCCGGTCACCCTCTGAGGCGCTGGTGACATCTGTTTCACTGGGCTCCTGTGCATCTGTAGTGCTAGTCTCACCACCAATAGTGTCCGGCTCCTGTCCCTACGTGACCACTGGTAAATCTGCAGGAGAGAGAGATAAAGGGTCAGGTCAGTGGCAGCAACAGAACAAACCTATGCAATCAATGCAGTGCAAAAGAGGACCAAATTGACATGTTGCACACCACACTCAGCAATCCACTTGCAGCCACTCACTAAATAGACCCCAAAAGTGCATGTAAGCCTGATTCTCTGTCATGACTGAGCCATGTCATGGTGACACAGCACAAGACCCTGCCTGTGACAGAAGTCTACTAGTCACACAACTACTTCTGCACCCACCTAGGGACAAGATGTGGGCACACCACTTGTTGCCACAGACAGACCTGACGGGAACAGGAGGGGACAACACAGACACCTATTAGGACATGACAGTTCACAATGGCAAATAACCCATGCCAACCAACATGTTGTACTCTGGGGCCCAAAGACTAGTGCACCCTGTTGTCAGATGTGTAGGCCTCAACATTCATGTGCATGCAATGTATGCATAGCTGAAGTCACACTCAGATTGGGAACACTGCTGTTCACTCCCAATTCGAATCCCCAGACTAACCCATTGCTGAATGACCACGAAGAGCATAGCACAGATGGCAATGAGAATGCACAGCAGGGAGGATCACCTTAGTAAGAACAGTTTGTGCAAATGCACGACACTGGCACCCATCCCAGCAGCCACTTACATGACACTGCAGTGCACCACTACACAAACATCACATAGGCCACTGCTGGCACAGGCCCTGTACACATCCATTCGCTCCCAGCCAAAGTCACCCTCCCCAAATACTCACCCCTGCCTTGCTGCTGATGCTCCTTCAGGCGAGCATCCAGCTCAGGATGAGTCACTTCCAAGATGCGGCCCATCAGTGGTGTCATGCTGTGCCGTGCCAACCGCCCTGTGCGAGGGAGCAGCCCCAAGGTCATCTCTGCCACGTTCTTTGCCAGCCGGCTGATGTCGTCCCACCTCTTTTGGCAGTGGGTGCGCCATTGATTAGATACCCCCAGTGCTCGCACCTTTGCTGCAATGCCCCTCCACACGGCCTTAAGCTGGTGTACCTTGAGTTGCAGGCATGGGGGACAAGAGGGGGAATTTATCAGTGACACAGTGTCATGTACCACCATCGATCAGTACAGTAGCAAGATACAGACTCATTAGCAAATCTAATCTCTGTCCATCCCACCCTAGAGTACATCTCACACGGGCACTCTGCATGGGCTAAGCTGATGTGATTGTATGCATTTCTGAGGGCGTACAGTGTCCATGCACATCTCACACACAGGCAGGATGATAGAACTGAACCCCCTATTTGTCTTGCACACATCTCCAGTCCTATGCATGTCTGGCCACAACATACATCACATATGAACCTGTGTCTGTGGGTAGACTCACTGTGTGCAAGACTGTGCAGCACTCAATGTCCATGACATGTGAATATACCAGTATGTCATGTGTGTGGCATTGAGGGACATGGACTCACAAAGAAAATGTGGATCTGAACAAGTGTGGTTGGGTTGTGTGCAAGTATACAGGGCTGAGATGGTGCATAGTTTGATTTCACTGTGAAAAACAAACTAAGGACACAGTAAGTGCAGTGGAGTGACCACGTCTTGGTGGGTGAGCACTGTGCAGGCATCTGGGCTCACTCTGAGATGGATAACAGGGGCATACATTATCCATTCAGCCAAGCAATCACTGTCCTGGCACCTGCATGGCCAATATACTGTGTCACTCTATGGCTGACAATGCAACACACTTCACTGAGACCTACATCTGCAGGCAGGTAAACCTCTTACATTGGGAACACACTCTCCTTCCCCCTGGAGACAGCATGACACAAGCCCACACCCTCAGGCATATACTGCACCAGTCCAACAACTTGTGTGCCCCCCCCCTGCCCTACACCTCCGCTTCCCATGACTTACCACGACATTTGGGGCACCATACAGCCTTGGGTACTGTGCGTGCACCTCGTCCACCAGGACATCCAGCTCCTCGCTTGTGAATGGACTGGCACGGATCTTCCCTGTCCTTGCCATCCCTGTTGACATGGAACACCTGTAGTGGAATTGGGTGGTGAGGGGTCTCAGGCAGCAGTCCATGGAGCCAGCAGCAGATGAGGCATCTCAGGCAGCAGTCCCTAGAGGCAGCAGCAGATGAGGGGTCTCAGGCAGAAGTCCCTGGAGGCAGCAACAGATGAGGGGTCTCAGGCAGCAGTCCCTGAGGGCAGCAGAAGCAGGTCAGAGGTCTCTGGCAGCAGGCAATGTGAGCAGTGGAAATGTGAGGCTCCCTCCCGCACATATATATCCCCCTGGGGTCGTTTCAAAGGTGCCAAGATGCAACAATTGGTTGTAAAGGTCTGCCTCATTTAAAAGCATCCAATAACAGCCTATGCGGTGGCAGAGCACGCCTACCGCGATTTTCAAAATTGCATCATGCCACCGCAATCATCTTTCCCATTGGCTCTAGGGCATGCTCCATGGTGGTGATACACCACCGGGGCCAGGCGGTAGCTACCACAATTTGGGTGGCAGGGCATGCCAACCGCCATCTTCCCATGTCTCCATGCCAATGACTACTGCACTTGTGTGAATGGGGTTATGATGATGAGACACCGCCGGGGACAGGCGGTAGCTACCGCGATTTGGGGCCCATACAATGGCAATGTCCATCGGGAATAATTCAACAGTGCACAGTGCCCACATGGTGAAGAGCACATCATCGTGCACACAATGGCAATGTTCCATTGACACCACAGGTGCCTCATGTGCCATGGTTGTGTATGTGTGACATACATTGGTTTGTAGTCCCTAACATGTCACAAATGCATTAGATGGTTGATGAGTCAGGGCAGTGTTGTAGTGGACTCTACAATGTGTACACATATCAATGTGTTGTGGGGCAGTGATGCCCTCGGCAACGCTTGTCTCACTGTATGATGCAGTTACTTACTTGTGCTATTCTGTCTGCTCATACACACAATTGTCAGTTCACCACCAACTGTGGTCACTGTGTTGTGGAGGTGTGCCAAGTTTGAATTATGCAATGAGGTCTGACAGGTACAGCTGGTGAGTATGAGACAGTCGTGTTGATTTGTTGCACATTGGCAGGCTGCCACACTCCCATGCGTGAACATGTGAAATGTGTCCATAAAACTATGTGCATTCACATTGACCTTTGTGGTGTTTGAGGCACTTGTGTATTGTAAATAGAGAGGTGTGCCCTCTGTGTGGCTCAAATGTCCACCCATTTAACCTGGTGTGTCACTCATTTCTCAAGTCAGTCATTGTTTTTTATGTGTCATCCTGAACGGGATATGCTGTGGCCATCTCATGATGTATGTCATTGACTTGTGTCCACATCAAACTAGGAGGAGGCCTAATGTGATATGTCACTTGACACTGCTGGAGGACATGGAGGATGTGGCGATCATTCGCAAATTCCGTCTAGATAGAGCCACCCTGAAGACCCTTTGTGATCTTTTGGAGCCCCACCTTCAACCTCGCCGCACATATCCAACAGCTTTCACCCCATCTTACAAAGTGATGGCAGCCCTCCATTTTTTTGGCACTGGATCGTTCCAGGAGACCGTGGCCAGTGCATTAGGGATGTCTCAACTCAGGTTCAGCATGGTGCTGCGGCATGTTCTGTCCGCCATGATGATCTACAAGGACAGATATATACATTTCCCCAGGGGTGCTGAATTGACAGGTGTGAAGGGAGACTTCTATCCCCTTGGGCACACCCCCCATGTTGTTGGTGCCATAGATTGCACAAATGTCGGTCTTGTGCCACCACAGGCAAGTGAGCAAATTTTTCATAATAGAAAACATTACAACTCGATCAATGTGCCGGTGGTGTGCCTGGCAGATATGACCATCTCGCATGTGTGGGCCAGATTCCCCGGCTCTGCCCATGACTCCTACTTCCTGAGGAACAGCATAGTGCCCCGGCTGATGGCTAATCTGCTACTCCAGCATGCTTGGATTATGGGTGAGTATGCCTAGTCGTATGGCGTGCCGGGTGTGTGACCTGCTGCCCTCTCGCTGTGCAACATTGCAATGTGTGTTTTTCATTCCTAGGTGACTCTGCATATCCCAGCCGCCCATGGCTGCTGAGCCCACTGCGTAATCCCAGGACCCCGGCTGATGTCCGATACAATGAGGCCCATGGCAGGACACGTCATGTGGTGGAGCATACTTTCGGCCTGCTCAAATCACGTTTCCGCTGGCTTGACAAAACCGGAGGTGCACTGGCATACTCGCCTGAGAAGGTGTGTAAGATCGTAGTGGCATGCTGCATGTTCCACAACCTGGCCATTCACAAGCAGATTCCCCTGCTCCTGGATGATGATGAGGACTCAGGGCCCCCGCCTGCACAAGAACTTGAGTCCAGTGATGAGGGCAGAGGAAAGGAGGTAGGTGGTGACATGTGTCAACAGCTCATCACCCGCGGCTTCACTTGAAGGTGGGTGACGTAGTACAACATGTACATTGTGTGGTGAGATTGCTGTTGTCGTGAAGGGCTATGTGCAAATGGTACAGACAACCAGATGTTAAGTCACATGTATAAGTATAAGTATAAGTATAAACCATTTTATAGCGCGCTCCGTTACTGGGGAGTATCCTGGCGCGGGAAAAGGAAAGGCAGACAACAGAGCACGGAGAAAAGCATCTTAGATTGCACTCTTGAATAAATGAGTTTTCAGGTGTTTTTTGAAGGCAGCTACTGTTGGCATGGAGCGCAGATGGAGAGCCACAACCACAGAAATCGACTGGCCGCCAAGTCTGGCAGGTTTAAAGCGGGGAAGGGACAATTTAAACAAAGTGGAGGATCTCAGGGTGCGTGCAGGGGCATAGTTAGTGAATCTTTTTCTCAGATACAGGGGACCCTGATCATGAGTAGCACGGAACGCCAGCACCAGAGATTTAAACAAGATGCGCTGTGCAACAGGAAGCCAGTGGAGTGTGCGCATCTCAGCGCGGACACTCTTCCATCTGGGGATATTAAATAATAGACGGACAGCCGCATTCTGGATAATTTGCAGGCGTTTCACCAGATATGAGGGAATGCCACTGAACAGTGCATTTGCATAGTCCAACCTAGCCAGTATGAGCGCCCGAGCAACAGACTCCCTAGCATCCCTCGGGAGCAGGGGAAAAAATTTGCGGAGCATTCTTAGAGTGGCAAAGCAAGTGCCAGTAAGCTTTTTAATGTGGTACTCGAATCTGAGATCCTCTGCGAACCAGATGCCAAGATTTTTGGCAGGTCTCCCCATCTCATGTGTGTGGACATGTGACAGTGACATGTCATCTGTGAACGTATATGGGACGTGTTTGGTGACACGTGTGTACTATTGTGTTGTCTGCATGTTGGCTTATGTAGATGGTTGGTGTAGTGTAATGTCTGTGATGCCACCCTCACACCAGTGAATGTTGTTCTGTTGTGTTTCCCTAGGTGCCTCAAAATTGAACATGCCTACATACAGTACATCTTTCGGATACATTATGGACATTTGGAAGACTGTACTTCTTGCCCTGAAGACAACGCTGACCCAATAAAAGTGTGTAAGGTATTTTATTTACAAAGTTGACATGTGAGGGGGGTGGGCAGATGTACATAAAGGTGGTGATGGAGCAGTGAGTTGACAGTCATGGTAAAATAGTTGAAAGAGTAGACACCACATCGATGTGGTGACCCAATCCAACAGACAGGTGCCATACACAAGGCAGTGTGGGGAAGGAGAGTCCAAACAGTCAATGCAGTGGGGAAGAGGGTTGCCATCAGGGCTGGCTCCGTGATTGGTGTTTTGCTGGTGCTTTGCCTCCAGAGACTCCCAGGCACTTGTTCAGATGGCCCCTTGTTCACTTGGCTGGGGTGGGCCCTGCTGTGGTACCAGTGGCGTCTGAGGACTCACCCCTCTCTGTGGCCGCAGGGGAGGATGGTGAACTGTAATCCTGCAGCACAACCGAGGGGGGTGGATGTGTTGTTTGGGATGCAGGCCTGTCCCTCAGTAACACCACTTGCTGGCCCATGAGGTCCACCATTTGTCCAATGCGGGTGTCGATGGACCTCATCAGCAAGATGAGCTCGCGTAATAGTTCATCAGACTGGCCACTCTGTCCCTGGACTTGTTCGTAGGCCTCAATGACTCTTGTGAAGTGGTCCAGGGATGGGGTCCCAGCCTCCTGATGTCTGGGGTGAACCTGGCCCTCCCACCTGCCCTGCTGCCATGGACCTGTTGCCTCACCACTGTGGGTCCCTGCACACTCTCCCTGCCGTCCACACTTGTTGGTGTGGGCTGGTCATCCCCTGGCCCAGGGATGGTGTTGTAGGTGGCACTGGTGGTGGCGGTGGAGGTACAGGCCGTAACAGCAGGGGTCTGCTGTGCAGTTGGTGTTGCAGCAGACGTGGTGGTGGGGAGGATGGGGTCCTGAGACCTGTTGCTCCCTGGCACACCAGATGGGCCGGCCTCAAGCTTATCGTCCTGAAGATCCAGGGAGTCTATATCTGAGAGTCCATGTACCGGGGGTGGAGACTGGCTCTTCTGGTTGTTGGTGTTGTCCTCAGCAGTGAGTTCTTGGTCACCTGTGGATTAGATGTGGAATGGTGAGTGTTGTGCACTCTGCAAGAATTCTGTTCTGATCTTCATATCGTTTTCTAAGTGCACTACTGTGCCTCCTAACATGATGCAGAGGTACGTACATTACTTGTACATATTGTCATGTATCAATGCATACCATGCAAATCATACTGTGAACATGTTCACAGGGGGGACCTGTTGCCATGTAGGGACCAGCACAAATTATTTTCATGGTTCTGATTCGTCTGACCACGCAAACGTCACATTTGGCCAGGGACTGGCCATTGTATTGTACTGCCTGACTTTGTCCTGTAATGTACATATTGAATTTATAAGCCCACACATGCTTTCTGTAGTCTGGGACAGGGTGCATGGTCCGAGTAGTGGTACAAGCCTCCCACCCCCAAACAGCCAGAACAGGGAAGATGGCTACCTAGCTGTAAATTTGTGTGGTGTACTGCAATGGCTTCCAAGTGCTTGTGGGTGAGGAGGGCTCCATCCTGCTGGGGTGTGGGACAGGGGGCATGGTGGGAGTGGTGGGACAGGCCTCTCTCCCCAAACAGCCACCCAAGCAAGATGGCTACCTACCTGTTAGGTGAAAGTGTTCAATGCAATGGCTCCTAACTGCTTCTGGGTGGTGGTGGGGTGCTACATCACGGTAGGCTGTGGGACAGGGTGCATGGTGGGAGTAGTGGTGCAGGCCTCCCTCCCCAAACAGCCCTCCAAGGCAAGATGGCTACCTACCTGTTAGGTGGAGGTGAACAATGCAATGGCATCCAGCTGCTTCTGGGTGGTGTGGGGGGAGGGCTCCATCCTGCTCAGGTATGGGACAGGGTGCATGGTGGGAGTAGTGGTGCAGGCCTCCCTCCCCAAACAGGCCTCCCAAGCAAGATGGCTACCTACCTGTTAGGTGAAGGTGTACAATGCAATGGCGCCTACCTGCTTCTGGGTGGTGGGGGGGAGGGCTCCATCATGGTATGCTGTGGGACAGGGGGCATGGTGGGAGTAGTGGTGCTGGCCTCCCTCCCCAAACAGCCAGAACAGGGAAGATGGCTACCTACCTGTTAGGTGAAGGTGAACAATGCAATGGCTTCCAACTGCTTCTGGGTGGTGTGGGAGGAAGGCTCCATCCTGCTCAGGTGTGGGACAGGGTGCATGGTGGGAGTAGTGGTGCAGGCCTCCCTCCCCAAATAGCCAGAATAGGAAAGATGGCTACTTACCTGTTAGGTGAAGGTGAACAATGCAATGGCTTCCAACTGCTTCTGTGTGGTGTGGGGGGAGGGTTCCATCCTTCTCAGGTGTGGGACAGGGGGCATGGTAGGAGTAGTGGTACAGGCCTCCCTCCCCCAAACAGCCAGAACAGGGAAGATGGCTACCTAGCTGTAAGATTGTTTGGTGTACTGCAATGGCTTCCAAGTGCTTGTGGGGGGAGGAGGGCTCTATCTTGCTAGGGTATGGGACAGGGGGCATGGTGGGAGTAGTGGGACAGAGAAAAACCAAAGGCCTCCCTCCTCAAACAGGCCTCCCAAGCAAGATGGCTACCTACCCATTAGGTGAAGGTATACAATGCAATGGCTCCTAACTGCTTCTGGGTGGTGGGGGGTGCTAAATCATGGTAGGCTGTGGGACAGGGTGCATAGTGGGAGTAGTGGTACAGGCTTCCCTCCCCAAACCGCCCTCCCAGGCAAGATGGCTACCTACCTGTTAGGTGGAGGTGAACAATGCAATGGCTTCCAACTGCTTCTGGGTGGTATGCTATGGGACCAGGGGAATGGTGGGAGTACTAGTGCAGGCTGCCCGTGGTCATGCTCCCATGGTAATATTGCTAGCTACGTTTAGGATAAATGGGAGTGACTGTTGGATCTGTGAGACAGGTTTTTGTGGGTGTGTGGTGCAGATGGATGGAATTTGTCTGGGGTGGTGTGTGCTTTTGTTTATGCACGAGAGTACACATCAGTGTGTGGGTTAACATTTGTTTGTACTTACCTGCCTCAACTCCCCCGGATACACCTGTGAGACTCTTGGATGCAGTATGGCAAGCACCTTCTCCTCCGAACGTTTTCTGTGGGATGGGAGGGTCACTGCCAGTCCTATTAGCCAGCTCCCAGTTCTTGCTCCTCCTCTCTTTGACATCCCTCTTGAGATCATGCCACCGCTTCATGATCTCCTTCTTGGATCACGGGGTGTTCCCTACTGCATTGACCGTTTGGACTATCCTTTGCCACATTTGAGTCCTTGTGGCTTATGGTGTCTGTGGGACAATGCTACCAAACAGTTGTGGTTCCACTCTGACTATCTCATTTACTATGACTGTCAACTCACTCTCTGTGAATTTGGGCATTTTTTGTGTGGACATGATGTGTAGTGTGCAAAGTGTTTGTGGTTGCAGGGGTGTGGGTGGTGGGTGTGAGGTGTCTTATGTGCTGGGGGATTGTTGGTGCTGGTGTGATGGTGGTGGTGTTGAGTGTGCTGTGTTCTTTTGACTCTCCTGTCAGGTGTGGTGGGTGCCCTTCTCTTCTTAAGTGTTGCAAAGGATTGTGATCAGTGTAGGGGCTGGTTTTGTACTCAGCTATGAGGGTGTGTCCAAATGGTGTTTTGCTGTCAGATATATTGCAGGATTTGTCCTGGGAAATGTATGTTTCTGTTTGGCATTTATTTGTTTCATTGGTATGTGTTTTGTGTATTTGGGGGCATGGCTACTTTGATTTGGGCAATGTTTGGCATAATTGTGGGTTTTTTGCGTTGCCCGCCATGTTTTCTATGGATCATCCGCAGCGGTGGCTATGCTGCAGCTCTTCCGCTGGCTCTCCC
The DNA here is from genome assembly GCF_964261635.1 of Lissotriton helveticus. Classification (NCBI taxonomy): domain Eukaryota; kingdom Metazoa; phylum Chordata; class Amphibia; order Caudata; family Salamandridae; genus Lissotriton; species Lissotriton helveticus. Next base: position 383,833,271 of record NC_136072.1, on the reverse strand, counting down.
ACTCATTCCAGTGTACGACCGCGGCGGTCAGAAACAGCAGATCGTACCGCGGGACCATCAGGGATTTCTTCATTTCCACTGCGGTGTCTACACTTTGCTTGTGGCGGGTTGTAGATTTTCCGCTGCTTTTCCGACTGCCGCAGTCAGATGTTTGACATAACTGCCGGCGACGGGCGTTTTTCTATTTTTCCGCTACTGCTGCGGTCGGTCTTTTTTGGCGGTTGATCCTATTTGACCGCCGGTTTATCCACGGTCTAGGCGGACGGTTGTTTTCCGCTTCCATGGCGGTCGGGATGGTTTTCCGACCGCCATCCTAATGGGCCCCTATGTCTTTTACCATTTCTACAGCAACGTTTTTAAGCATAGGATTAGCACAGTGCTATCCTTGCGGAGCTGTGAAATGGTAAAAGACTTTGTCCCTTTCTATCCCGGCGGGATGGCACTATCTTAATCCTGCGCTTAAAAACTTTGATAGAAAAGCAGACATTTGAGGTGAGCAAACTTTGGGGGATATTCTCAAGAAAGTGCGATAATCTTCGCCAAAATCGGTTAACGCAATCTTTAATATCGCCGTCTATCGTGGGAAAAGAACTCTGTGTTAACGTCCTATTCACAACATGGCCGTAACATGTGATAGTCTCCCAATAACGCGTCAAATCCCTGCGATAAAATCACCAGGACAGCGATTAAAATCTAAACCCGAATGTGAAAACATTTGCGATGGACCCAACTGAGATAAAAAAAATGCAGCGATAAGCAGCACTATGTTCCACAAGTCAGGCCTGAAAAAATGACTATAAAAGCAGCAACAAAAAACACAAACAAACCACATACAACTGCGAAGCACCGTAGAGGTAGACGGAGCAAGTACAGAGGACAACCAGAACCCCACAACCCCCACGGAGGACCAGCCTGGGACCATCATTTGGGAGACGGTGGCAGGAGTTGGGGGACCGGACACTGCACATCATGACCTGAGCCAACCGCAACAGGGTGAGTAGCGACCAGGGACTGGGGGGAGGGGGAGATGGGCACAATGGCACATATGCACAAGTAAGTATAGCACATCTGCGGACAAACCATATGCAAGAGTCACAACTCGGGCCAAGAGTCCAATTTACACAAGTCTGCAACATCTCAGCACTGTTTGAGCACAGTAGTGAAAGACAAACCGCCTGAAAGGAATAAGGGCCAGCCAAATCAGAGCTGAAGGGGCAACTCACCCACAATGCAGCATACACACCTAAGATGCAGAGCACCCCAACATTGACAACAATGTGGTACAAACTGCAACACTTTCACAACAGAACAGAGGACACAACTGCTGCCGCTTGTTTTTAGAACATGGTCATTTGCATTTGGCATAGCAGGAAACTGTGAGATGACAATCTACGACTACAACTTCACATCCCTGTTGGCGTGGAAATGCAAAGTGTCCTGCTGCAAATAGGCATCTCCTCATAAAGAGTCACAATGTACATGGCCATGCAGTCTGACACTAAACTTGTACAATGCGTGAACATACATGTGAATGCAATGTCAATCTGCATTTCCCCTTCACATTGCAGAGGGAGAATCAACACCTCCTGCAGAGCAGACCCAACAACTCTGCACTGATGATGAAGAGGCCATCCCCAACATCTACTCTGATGCACTCCAACAGCTCAGGGACAGCTCCGGCACCCCACCTCTAGGAGCAGGGCAGTCCAGCTGCATCCATGTGATCCCACCCACTGCACAGACCACACAGCAGGAAGCACCCACCACCACGGCTGTCTCCCAGGACCCCCATGACCAACACATGGCCTTCCAACGCCGTGTATTAGGGTGCCAGGAGGAGATGTCAGACCAGCTGCGGGTTGGGTATGGTCTCATGGCAGTCAAACTAGATGCCATACGTGGGTGTCTAAGTACCATCAGGGACTACTCACAGTCCCTAACAGACACCCACTATCCTCTCCTTGCTCTACAACAAGCCATGGCTGACATCACTGGATTCATGACTCTGAGTAAAGAACAACTGTCTAGTCAGAGTGGCCCAATGGATGTCAGCAAGGAGTTGCCTCACATGTGAATGATTATGGAGAACATGGAGTGGATGCAAGCCTCTCAAATAGCTGCCACGGCTGCACACCAGTGAGATCTAGCTCTGATCTTCCATGCCCTGCAGATCCTCGTCATGGTATTGCCACCACAAGGCCTGGCACATGGATGCTGGTGCTACCACTCCATCCACATCTCCTCCCCCTGATGTGTCAGTGCCACACAGACATTCCACCTCCGTCACCTGAAGTGTCACTGCCACGCAGTGATGCAGGCAAAACACCACCACCCGCATGTGAGGCACCTGACACATCAGAGGACGGAGATGATGATGTATCTGGCTTTGTGGTAAGAAAATAGTGGTAGCATTCATCTCCGCCATATGGCCGGGTTCAGCATGGTTCTGCTCTCTGCATTATGCAATGGAATAACACCTCCCACTATCCCCCTATACACTGAGCGACATTCACCTTGGACCTCGACATGGACTGCCATATTTGGTTTGGTTACCAATGACACAGCAATCACACTGCGGACTGTAGTCTTCCACTCCCTATAACCTTGACAATCCAGAAAGGACTCTGGCTGGCCATCCAAGGGCCAACAATTAAAGTGGGGTTTGCATGGCCCTGTACTGGTCCAGCTTCAACACTGAATGTGAATAAAACATTCCAATTCACACAGATGTGTCATGGCCATGATCAATCAAGAATGAAACTATTGATGAATGTAGTGACAGTGTTTCCACAAAAAAGGTACTCCCTGGGTAATGCTATCAATGCGCAGGTATGTGGGCGTGATCCAGATAGGCATTGAGACACACGTTGTCATTCAAATCAACACTCATCACAGTTGAATACAAGTGAAGGTGCGTAGACTTTATTAGCATTTGCGTGTCAGTACGGGCAAGATAAGTGCCACAACATACAGACCAATGCAGCAGTATGTCAGACTGAGGAACGTTGCCAAGCGCCGCTGTCCACTCTGGGGGAACGCCTCACCTTTCACAGGTGTGTGTTACACCGCGTTGATGTCCGCTCATGCATTTGGAGTCCAGGCAAATGCAGCCATGTCCACTGTTGTCATGAGATATGTGACCAGATCTCCAAGATGCAACAAGGTGTTGTGACATGTGCAATGTGTTCCAATCTGTTGTGACTGCAGGTACGTAGTTACTCGTCCATGAAAGCAATTTCAGCTTCGTAGGCTAATATTTTCGACATGAGGTCATTGTCGACTTCATCAAACAGGCTGGCAAGTCCATCCATTAGCAGGTCCGGACAGATGTGCTGCCTCCACCCCCTTTCACCAAATTGCACTTTAGCCCACTTGGGGAGCGGTTCAATGTGGTCACTGCACATGAGGACTGTACAATCTCCCAGGGCCAGCTGCCAGCAGGTAGGCCAAGTATCAAGGCATCCCATAAACGGGTATTACGGTGATACTCCTGGTCGTGTACCAACAGGGGGCGCACACACATGTCAAAATCAAGTTAATCTACCATCCTGTTGGATAGGCAGACACAGCTCAGATCAATGAATTGTTTTAGTGTGCAACGGTTGTAAGCCTGGGATGGTGCGGGAGTAAGTGTGAAGGCCATTCCATGCAAGATAACTTTGAGTAAGGACCTCTGTCTGTGGGGTGTGTACATGTTGTTGCTTCATCAGGCTGTGTGTAGTCTGGGAGTCATCATCAGCTGCTATGGTATCTGTTAGGGGGTGCCAGGCACATGCAATTTTGAGGTCAGAGGTGCAGATGTGCCCCCGCCTGATAGTTCACACAAAGGAGCTTTCATCCCTAATGTTAGTTTGTCATCTGCTTGCATTCAGGAAATGTAATGTGGCTTGTTGGGGGTGCTTTTTGGGATCTGTGCAACTTCAGGATTAATGTTTGACATGTCTTGCATGTGGCATATGAGCGGCATCACTGTGTGTTACGTTGCCTCACAGCTGCTCCTTCCTCCCCCTAACCCATTTACTTATGTGCGCTGCGCGATTGCATCAGGTGCACTCCTACGGCACAGTATTGTCATGCCTGTCTGCGCATTCAACAAGCCTAACAATGACACTGCGATGTTAGCCGTTGAAGGTTGGGCCAAAAATCCGTTCCACTCGCGAAATTTGCGGATTTTTGGCAATTTCGCGTTCTGCGAATCTCGCGAAATTGCAGCAAAATTCGCAAATTGGCTCGAGGGCAGATTTTTTTTTTTATGGCCAGCTCATTCAAGGAACCAAATTTACAGGCACGCACGGTCACTGGAGGCAAATCTTCTGTCCCTTTACGCAGCTTCAGTGTAGGAAAAGCACCATACATTTACCCAACGAGGTAGCACTTACTGATTAGCCAGTAGAAAGTACTCCAGTTGAGTGGAGGTATTGCACAAAACGGTGGCATCTTCGTGGATAACTATGCAGGGCAGGATTCATTCTGGCACGAGGCTCCTGTCACAAAAATTAAAACCTCAGTAGGAAGCACTTACAGATAAAGCAGGTGCCCGAGTTGAAGCTAACTTTGTAACCATTTTAGAATGGCGCCGGCAAGCTGCCAGAGTTAAAGTTGCTTAGTTGCAACTTCAACTCTGGCAGCTTGCCGGCGCCATTTTAAAATGGTTACAAAAGTTAGCTTCAACTCGGGCACCTGCCTTAACTCTGTAAGTGCTTCCTGTGGGTCAAAAATTAAACCTCAACAGGAAGCACTTACAGATATAAATAAAGCAGGTGCCCGAGTTGAAGCTCAAATTCAGTAACGTTTTAATCAGCCCAAAACATTAGTGAGCACGGTCGAGACTGGGCAAGTGTGCTTTAACCCCATATCTGCTGTCGAAAATTAGCTGTAATACCCGAGGGAGGTCTTTGCATCCCTGAGTTTCTCGAGCCCAATCCCCGTGTAGCTCCTGTGACCAGGAGGCTGCTCTCTCCCCACCTGCTGCTCCGCTCGCTCTCTGACCCTTTATACACAAAAGGCATTGACACACATAGAAGCCCCGCACCACATACTAGCGGTATCAAACGTCTTACCGCCCTTTCCCAACTAAGATGGACAGCTCACTAAAGGGACCTCGGCACCTTTTGGCGCGGTGGCAAAGTTGCAGGCACACATGGTCAGTGGGGACAAATCTTCTGTCCCTTTACGAAGCTGCAGTGTAAGAAAAGCACTTTACATTTACCCAACGAGGTAGCACTTACTGATTAGCCACTAGAAAGTACTCCAGTTGAGTAGATGCAAATCGCAAAAAACTCCGTGAGTTTGTGGGAAAATCCGCAAATTTGCGGATTTTTTTGCGATTTGGCGCGAATTTGCGGACCGCAGATTTGCAAAATTCTCCCATACTTAGTGGTGGACCACGTGAGTGAAGGCCTATGGTAAGGATAGGGCGGACACCGATATAGAGTACATGCCTGGCTGAACTGACACTGCTAATGTGGCTAGGCATTTGGCTCATGCTGCAGCAATACAGATACCCACAAAACTTGGCATGTATGATCCTGAACTCCGAGCGGTCTTGCGCTCCTTCATTACTCCGTTCGTGCAAGCCCGTCCTCTGGGTGCATGCTACATTGCAGCATTGTCGCTTACAGGGAGGAACGACTTAGCTACATGTCCAAGCTCTTACCCACTGCCTGAAGTGACATGGTTGCATCCGGTGTGCACAGCACAATGCAATTTGGGCAATCATTAATACATAATGACCACACAGACATATTTGGAGAGGGAATGGAACTGGCTTCGGGCATGTGCACCCGGACCCTTTTTATTACCAGGATCACATATCCAGTGACACCTGTGCTGGATGGGTGTGGGATAAGTGTGAGCAGCCCTTAGGGAGTGGTTGGTGCTGGCAACAACTTGAACATTGATCAATAGTAAAGTGTAAACAGAAAACACCCAACATAACGCCAACAACTGCAAAGTATCATGGTGGCAGCCGGAGCAAGAACAGTGGTCATCCAATATTCAATCAGAAGTGGCCATGACTTGTGGTGCAATGAGGTAGGGGCACCAGATATGAGCATGCTCATGTGAAGAAATTGTTAATGATTGTGTCCCTTTGGGATATTCCTGCTGCAGCTGCAGTGGGAGTGTTACACCTGCCTCATCTTCATCATCATCGTCCCAGGCCTTCCACACTGTCTGAGGTAACATGTTTGCGTCCGCAGTACGTAACTCAATCATAAAGGGTCCATGGGTTGTGGTGCACAGAGTTAGTAGCACCTGTGGCGCTCAGCGGGTGCGCAGTCAGCGATCATGCGTCATCCGTGAAGGTCAGGAATGGATTGGATGTGTGTGAGCCCTGCTGACCATAGTGTAGGCCGGAGGAAGAAGTCAGCAGGGCCCAACAGCCACGTGGCATTGACTTGTGGTGCACTGAGTTAGTGGCACCTGCAGCACTCAGGGGGTGCGCAGATAGTGAAGATGCGTCATTCAGGCCTGGCCGCACCAGGAGCAATGTATTTTGCCTACTGGACTGCGTCATCTGCAATCATGACTCGATCTGAATTTTGAGCCCTGCTGACCGCAGTGTAGGTTGAAGGCAGTAGTCAGCACAGAAATAACTCTGCGGTGCTGTGCCGCTGGGTTCGCTGTTGGCCTGTGTCGAGGAGGCTGGCGGTCTCAGCGGCAGCCTTGTGGCAGTGTGAGGGCCCCCGCCCTGGCAGACACGTTGCCCATCCCTGAAGTGAAACACGCCCATGGCCTGGCCTATTTATTCACATTCCTATGCTGGACGGGCGTACGCCAGACCAGCCCACTCCACTTACGCTTACAGGGGAGATGACAAAGCTACATGACCAAGGTCTTCCCCACTGCTTGAGGTAACATGGTTGATTTCACTGTCCACAACACTACAAACACCAGCAGTATATGTCCACATGGACAGGTCTGTGCTCTGCATACTGAGGCCTGTCCAGCACATCACCACCACACTTGGCATTGTGTGCATTGTTATTCATGGGTGACTTGCCTCCTTCACATATAATTGGTTCCCACCTCTCCCCGCATTCTGCTAATGTGTGACTGAGGGGCCATACCGTTTTCGGAACGTCCGCTGTCCTGTTCTACCTCGGTGGTAGTTTGGGGTGGTGTGGTCCGGGGGATATGGGGGTGGTGGTGGTGGGTGTTGTAGCCGTCTTGTTTCTCCAAGCTGCATGATCAGTGTCTTCATGACATGTGTTGGTCTTCAGATGTGGCTCTGGGCTGGGCTCCTTTTCATACTGCAGATTGTCGTCCTGTTTGACACCAGTAAAAGGCAGGTGTTAAATCCCTGCTGCTAACGCACCTTATCGCCTGTTTTTGGATTGCACCGCAGATCTGGCTGGTCGTTGTGAATATCGCAAAGTGACGTTTTTGTGTGTGTTTTGCACCGGAACGCCTACTCTGCATATCATTAGCGTTAGTTGTCGCTCTCATGCGTGGCGATGTTTTTTGCGGAAGCTATCACTGGAAAACTGGAGATATCAGCAGTTTGCACCAGCTTGTGAATGGGGCGATAATTCTTACGCCACTTTTGCTGCGCTAAAGTGCTGATAAATCAGCGATAAGTCCTTGAGAATATGCCTCACAGAGTGTCGCTGGTGTTTATCAGTGAGCTAGCCTCAACACTGACACATGTCCCCTGCTGATGTATGTGTATGGGAGTGCTTTGTAGCAGTCTAAGTTCAAGGTGTTTATTAAGTCTTCACTCCACAGTGATGGCTAAGTATAGTTCTATTTTATGACATGCTGACTAGTTTCCTTAGATCTCTCTTCTTTGTGATGAATGACTATAGTAGTAGATTGCAATAAATTAATCTGTTCACTGAGACTGTTCTCTAGGGTGACGGCTTGGTGTAGTGGGCAACTACAAAAGGCTGACTTTTCGGCGCACATCTTCTCAAGGTTGAAGAATAATTTTACTAATGGTTTGAGACACAGTGGCCTGTCTACTGGTTGTATGTTGTAGTGGTTTGTGTAAATCTGACATTTGCACTAAAACCTCTTTCCAGCTTCATGAATGGTGGTGTTGGGGTTTCCAATAGACTAGCCTGTATGGCTAGATGTTTTACTTTGGTCATTAGTGTTTGGTTCAGAAAAGAGAGGAATATTCACTGAGAACAGTTTCTTAGGTGATAAGTCAGTCAAGTAGTTGATAAGATTACAGTGAGCTCTGTGCTGTACGTCTCTCACCTGTGTCGTCTCCTAATTTTTCTTTTACAATTTAAATGGTATTTTATGAAGTATATTGAAGTTTACTTTGCTGGATAATGTCATGAGTGATGTCGTAAGTAATGTCATTTGAGATGTCATCAGTGATGTCACTGACTGTCATGAGTGATGCAATATGTAAGGTTATAAGCAGTGTATTGCAGGGGCATAAGTTATAGTTAGCTCAGGTAACTATAGCTGCTGCATTTCTAAGTTTTTGTATGCATAACATCTGAGGCTGACTATAAAGTCCCTGTAACCTTTGAGTTTTTCAGTGACCTAGGGCCCGATGTAGGTAAATCCCATTTACCGATTTTGAAATACCGAATCCTACCGAATCGGTATTCAAAAATCGGTAAATGGGATGTAGGTCCCAACATCTGGATTCGTTACCGAATCCTTAACAATTCTTTAATTACCGATTCGGTAAATACCGAATCGGTAATGCCCATTCATTCCTATGGGCTTTGAAGCCCATAGGAATGATTAGGCATTACCGATTCGGTATTTACCGAATCGGTAATTAAAGAATTCACAAGGGTGCAGGGGGTGTCACTTTGACACCCTCTAGCACCCCCAAAACGGGCATGTGTGCAATGTGGCACACAGACATGCCCTAAGGGCACGTCTGTCTGTCACATGGCACATGTGTACATGCACAGATGTGCATGTACACAGGAATCGGTTTTTTACCATGGATTTGTATTCCATGGTAAAATACCGATTCTGTAGGCCATGTGCTGATGGAACATTGGCTACCTACATTGCATTTTCGGTAGTTCTACCGAATCGTCATCATTACCGAATCGGTAAATATTACCGATTGGGTAACTTTACCGATTCGGAAATGATAACGATTCGGTAAAATTACCGAAAATGTGCCCCTACATCTCGATAGCCCTTTACCGATCGGAAACGGCCGAAAATCGGTATTTTCGGCCGATTCCGATCGGTAAAGGGCTACCTACATTGGGCCCATATGCATGTATATCTATATATACACATATACATACATACTAAACCATGGATACAAATGTGTGTATATATCTGTGTGTATATATCTATATGTCAATAACACAAAATGGGCACTGTTGGCATTAGGACTGTCATACTGTCTGGAAAGCGCATTCAATTTTGCAGCTACCCGAGTCGACATATACAAAAGTGTGCGGGAATTGAAATTGAAAAAGCACTTTTCACAATTGAACAACGCAAAGCCCAACATCTCGGAAAAAAATCAAGAAAAAAGAATGAAACAAACAATAAAATAACCGAAGATGATATGGCACAAATAAATATTGATGCAGCTGATACAAGATATGCTAGAGTTGTGGATTGAGGATACTATAATCAGCCCGAGTATTGATACCACAGGATTACTGAGTACTGCATATAAACTAACTATTACTCCTTTTAAACCTCCTTCTACCTTTAATCCCATAATATTAAAAGACATGAATGATGCCCTTCACGAGAAAGTTGTGGGCAGTTTAAAGAATCTGAACCGCAAAATACAAAGCACTAACAGGAACAAAAACAACAAAAGGGAACTACAATATCATCAACTAATGATGAAACTTAAGTATAACAGTGAAATAGTCGTCAGAAACGCCGACAAAGGTGGGAATGTAGTTAATTTAATTTTAATTTAATTTAATGGTTTTATAAAGCGCGTAGTAACTCGATGAGCATCCCAGCGCTGGCCTGTTTCTCCTGGGGCTTCAGCCGCCTGACTGGGGTTTATGGTTGCGGGAAAAGGAGGGTCTTTAAGGATTTCCTGAACTGGAGATGGTTTGATTCTGTCCTCAGACTACGTGGTAAGCAGTTCCAGTGTTTGGCCGTGTGGACTGAAAAACGACGGCCACCGGTTTTGGCTTTTTTGACTCTGGGTACTGAGATGAGATTTTCCCCGTTGGACCGGAGGTCTCTTTTCGCTTTGTAGGGGATTAGGAGTTCTTTAAGAAGGGGGGGACCGTTGTTATTGAGGGTCTTGTGGGCCAGGCAGAGGGCCTTGAAGATAATTCTTTCTCTGACTGGCAGCCAATGCAGAGACCTGAGGGCTGGCTTAGCAGAGGATCTTGTAGGAGTGCCCGTGAGTAGGCGGGCAGCGGCGTTTTGAACTTTCTGCAGCGCGTTCAGGGTAGCTTCAGGAGCTCCCAGATAGATGGCGTTGCAGTAGTCTAATCTCGCCAGGATAAGGCCCTGTATAAGGAGCTTCCTTGCAGTGGCCGGGAGTAGAGGGAAGATCTTCCTGCAGGCTCGGAGGAGACCGAAGCATGTCCCTGCTGTCTTTTTTGCCTGGGTTTTGAAGCTCGTGTCCTTGTCAATCCAAACACCCAGGCTTTTGACCTCGTCCTTAGGTGCGGGGGGGGCGCCCAGACAGCTGGGCCAGAGGTGAGGTGGGAGGGCGGGGCCCGTGTTACCTAACAGTAGTATCTCGGTCTTTGATCCGTTCAATTTTAACGAAGAAAGATTCATCCATCAGTGGACTTCCGAGAGGCAGCTGTGGAGGTCAGAGGGGGCATGATGGGGGTGGGTGAGGGTGACAACCAACTGGGTGTCGTCTGCGTAGTTGATTAAGGACACGCCGAACGGGGTGATCCTCTTCTCTAGTGGAGCCATGTATACGTTGAATAACGTAGGGCTCAAGGATGAGCCCTGCGGTACTCCACATCGAAGGGGGATGATGGGTGAGTGGCTGTCGTTCTCCCAAACCTGGAAGGATCGACCCGCCAAGAAGGATTTTAGCCACTTCAAGGCCACACCCTTTAATCCAATTTCTCTCAGTCTTTGTGAAAAGGGAAGATTACATCAAGGAGGCCATGCTTCAGTTGAATGACAACACTTGCTATTGTCGTAGCAATCAAGAAGCACCGAATATTGTATACCGTACCTATAAGATGAAACTTGTGGCCTGGAAAAATGCTGACCTAATATCGGTGGATGAATACAAATATTTAAAAAATGACAATCCTGTTGTCCCAATATTGTATTTCATCCTGAAAATTCACAAAGACCTTATAAGACCCCCAGGAAGGCCGATCATATCAGCCAGAAATAGTTTACTGGAGAGAACATTGATACATATTGACTTCTTCCTACAAGAATATGTCCAACAACTAACTTCTTATATACGAGATACAGAGCATTTTTAGCCAAAATGCTCAACTTCAAGTGGTAAAAAACTTTCTCCTCATTACGCTTGATGTTACCTCTCTTTATACATCTATTTGACATATGGATGGCTTAAGGGCACTGCAATTTTATTTGTCATGTGGGGTATTAATTTTATGAAACACACTAACATGCTGATTAGTATGGTGGAATTCTGTTTAAATAACAACAGTTTTTATGTTTCAAATTGGTTGTTTCAACAACTAAGGGTTGTAGCCATGGGAGCCAGCATCTCCCCCAGTTATGCTTGCCTCCACATGGGTTGGTGGGAGGAGCTGTTTCTCATGAAAGAACATACTCAATTCATGAATAATAGTGTGAATGTTTGATGGACATTTATTGGTGATCTGGGTTTTGGTGGGGAAGGAGCCAACGCCCACTGGGGCAGGTGTAAATGATTGAAAAAGACCAGTGCTCCACGCAATGCTTGAAAGGATGCCTCTTAAGAAATGCTGGAAGAGCATGAAACGTGTCAGGCACACTGATTTATTTGGACTTTGTTTCCTCCACTGGGCTGTTATTCCTGCAAAATAAACACGAATAATTACCTACCTGCAAGTTTGGCTTTTCCAAAAAGGGTGCTTTCTGTTGTGAATATGTTTAACGGCCGATCCTGGTCGTGGAGGAGCCCTGCTACTGATAAGTGGACCTTGCTGAAGCTAAGTGGCACACAGCACGAAGGGCAGGAAGGTCGTGTTGCAGGTTTGAAATATGCAGCGCAGAGCATGTGTGACAATTTCCAGACCCACTGTGGTATTTTATTTTCAAACACTGACATTGTGTAGGAGCAGCTCATTGCAGCGTTATTGGCATTACCAATCCCAGAAGGCTCTGGGTGAGCCAACGCCCACTGGGGCAGGAGCGAACGCCCACTGGGGCAGGTGTAAATGATTGAAAAAGACCAGTGCTCCACGCAATGCTTGAAAGGATGCCTCTGAAGAAATGCTGGAAGAGCATGAAACGTGTCAGGCACACTGATTTATTTGGACTTTGTTTCCTCCACTGGGCTGTTATTCCTGCAAAATAAACACGAAGAATTACCTACCTGCAAGTTTGGCTTTTCCAAAAAGGGTGCTTTCTGTTGTGAATATATATATATATATATATATATATATATATATATATATATATATATATATATATATATATATATATATATATATATATATATATATATATATATATATATATATATATATATATATTCACTGAAAAAACCATAGGTTATAGACCATATATAGTTAGGAATTAGCATTTAAAAAACCTTATTTTACTCACACAAAACCATTGAAATTCCATATATAGTTAGTTGCACTAACTATATATCGCGCACCCGCAATCCACTGCTGATGATGTCACATATTACATCATTCATGACATGGTCAGTGACATCACTGATGACATCACTGATGACATCTCAAATGACATCACTGATGACATCACTGATGACATCTCAAATGACATCACTGATGACATCACTGATGACATCTCATTTGACATTACTGATCACATCACTGATGACATCATTCATGTGATAATACGATGAACTTCTTCAGACTCTAATATAACCTTAGATACACTCAGTGTAAACAGACACTCACAGACTGTCACTCATCCATGAAGTTACACACACACCTAGTCAGTCATGCAAAGAATCAATCACACCTCCATTTTCTCAACTATACAGTTATACACACCTTACTTATTCAAACACATACTAACACATATTTACTCTCTTATACAATCCCGGATACAAGTTCACAATGATCCATACAGCCACTCACACATTCACTGGCTCTTATGCACAGTTATTTATATATGTCAACTCTCACATGTACTGTGTTTTACATATGTACTTACTTTGACATGTAGCACTGAGATATCCATTCACTCACCAATACACTCATGCACACAGTCAACCGCCCATACAGCTGTTTCCACATGCACTTTTGAACCCATACATCTAGTGAATCAACTGCTCACACATCTATGCACAGAGTCATACACCTCCCAGACACCCACACACACACTCAGTCTCCCATACAAATACATGGGCAACCAATCAATAACCCATATAGTTACTCATATAGCTACTGATCAACACATGCAGCAGTTTACAGAACAAAAGATATAATGATGCAGAAATTAAGACAGTTTAGTCACTAACCCATGCACTCAGTGAGACACATTTAATCACTCACTCATACAGTCAGTCATGCACCTACTAAATCCTTCATCCAGACACTTATAAATCCACTCATTCTTCAATATGTAAGACATATTTTAACTTTACAGAAACATACAGTCACTGGATGTTGTCATCAGTGATGTCATCAGTGATGTCATTTGAGATGTCATCAGTGATGTCATCAGTGATGTCATTTGAGATGTCATCAGTGATGTCATCAGTGATGGCACTGACCATGTCATGAATGATGTAATATGTGACATCATCAGCAGTGGATTGCGGGTGCGCGATATATAGTTAGTGCAACTAACTATATATGGAATTTCAATGGTTTTGTGTGAGTAAAATAAGGTTTTTTAAATGCTAATTCCTAACTATATATGGTCTATAACCTATGGTTTTTTCAGTGAATTTTCAAGGTTTTGTAAATGCTAATTCCTAACTATATATGGTCTATAACCTATGGTTTTTTCAGTGAATTTCAATGGTTTTTTAATAGCAAATATCAAAAGCTTTAAAATGTATTCTTCTTTAAATCGAAAAATATATTTTATATGTTTTTAATATAATTTTTTTATGTATATATATACATTTTTAAAAAAAAAAAAATTTGTTTCGCTACTGGTCCTTGCACCGGGTAGCTTCCCGTTAGCTCAATTTGGTGCCGCGACCTGGTCCGCGAACCGGTAAACGTTCCGTTAGCGCAACTGCCGCGTTAGAAAACAACATCGTGACGCGTCGCGTAAGTGCAACGTATCGCGTTGCCGCGTAATGCGTCTTATGACGCGCCGCGTTAGCGCACCCGGAAGTGTTCCGGAGCGCGAACCGAGGCGCGAAGCGCAGCTCCCCGGAAGCGATCCGGGGCGCGTCGCGTAAGCGCGACGTATCGCGTTGCCGCGTAATGCGTCTTATGACGCGCCGCGTTAGCGCACCCGGAAGTGCTCCGGAGCGCGAACCGAGGCGCGAAGCGCAACTCCCCGGAAGCGATCCGGGGCGCGGCGCGGAGCACGTAACGTAAGCGTAACAGGTCATCTGACTTGTTAATAAAACTTTCTATTGGTTCATTTCACTTTTGGTTTCCTAATGATGTAAGGCTAGGTCATGTGACCTAAAAATAACACTTTTCATTGGTTTAGAACATTTTTTTTTCCCAAATGATGAAAGCTCCCACCTTCTTTCCTCACTCTGACTTTCATCTTTGTGAGAGGAAGACCTGTTTTTGCTTATTAAAATAATGGCATTTGTAGTAGCTGCAGCTGGTGGACCCCCACCACCACCACAACCACCTAGGAAGGAAGGACCACCTCCACAGTTCCTTCCCAACCCAGAGGAGGAAGAGGACGAAGAAGAGGAAGAGGAAGTACAGCCAAGACAGTTTTTACGTGAGGAGCCCCGGATATCTCACCACAAAGATAGTTTTATTTGGCAGTTTTTTTCTTTTCCTCAAGGCCAAAAAAAAGTGAATGCTCGCCACGTGACATGCCTCATATGTAAAGATGTTTTATCTAGAGGCACAGATAAAAAGTATAGTTACGGCAACTATACTATGCACCGTCATATGCAGAGGTGGCATCCACTGAATTACAGCGTTGCAGAGATGCGTCACCTCCAAGACAACCCACCAACTCCTGTGGCCAGTACATCGGCACAGGTAACTCTGTCGGGGCCAGAGGCGCGGGAAACGGTGCCAAACATTCAACAGAATTTTGTGCACATGAAGATAGTGTGCCTTTATTGTGGTGACCTACTCTCATGTGCAAATATGAGTATCAATTTGATAAACAGAGCATTTGAAAACCACAAGTGCTCACAACGCCCCAAAAAATAAAAAAAAAATGTGCTCCTGTTGAGCCCTTTGTAATGCCTGTTTTTCGTTGTTCCCCCTCAAAAAACAAAAAAAATATAAAACCGTTCAAAAAATACAAAAAAAGTAAAAAATTGTTCAGAAAAATAATAAAAAAATATAAAACGACAAAAATAAATTAAAAAAAGTTCTTTTCAGAACTACCTCCCCTTTATAAAAAAATTGCTAGAATGTTTAGCACTCTGGCAACCTCTATTTCTTTTGGTTCGCTTCCCGGTTCGCTCGCCGGTACGCGAACGGGGAGCGAACCCAAAAAATTTTTACAAAAAAAAGAAGAGTAAGTATAAGGGAAGGAAACAGAGAGTAATGTTAAAAGAAAGACAGCTATAGGGAGTAACACAGAGATACTGTTTAATAGATCTATTTACCGAAGAAAAGATGGAAGAGGGTATAATTGTGAAAAACAAAATAGATAAGGAAGTGGAAGAAAAAAAGTAGAGTAGAAGAATAATAAACAAGAGTTTCTTAGAGAATGTGAGTGAATGTTCAAAATAAGATTAAAACATGTGGAATAACAGAGAGAAAAAACAGAAAGCAGAAAAGAAGACGTAACAGAAAAGGAATGATTGAAACAGCAAAGAAATGTAAATAACATAGGGGCATATTATCAACATAGGTGATAAAATTATCGCTGCTTTTGCTGAAGAAATC
The DNA here is from genome assembly GCF_964261635.1 of Lissotriton helveticus. Taxonomy (NCBI): domain Eukaryota; kingdom Metazoa; phylum Chordata; class Amphibia; order Caudata; family Salamandridae; genus Lissotriton; species Lissotriton helveticus. The sequence goes on along the minus strand of NC_136072.1, from coordinate 383,817,171 downwards.
TGCCGCTAAAGCCGCTTTTGCGGCAGTTTTCTGCCGATAAAAGCAGCGATAATGTTATTGCCTGTGTTGATAATATGCCCCTTAGTGTGCTTGAACTACAGAGAGAAAGCATAATGAACAAGTAGTGAAAGAGTGATCAGTCAGAGACAGTGAGAGTAATAGAGACGGAGTGAGTGAAAAAGAGTGAGGAAGTATGAGAAGAGAGGGACTGAGAAAAAGAGTGGAAGGAGTAGAGTAAGTAAGTAATAGAGAAAGGAATGAGGGAAGTAGCAAAGGCAGGAAAGTGAGGGTTAAAGAAATGAAGTAGTGGAACTAATAGAAGTTAAATGTGATAGAAATGTAACGAAAAGAGTACAAAACATTTACCTTATAATTGTCGTTAACTTAGTCACTTGTTATTTTTATACTTTCAATCTGTGAAAGAGAGAACAAACATTTGAAAAATATTAAAACATGTATTTAAAAATTAGAAAAGACAAGGGAAAAGATTGAAGGACAAACAGTTTTTCAACAACGTTGACACTTACAGAAGCCTCTGCTTCTCCATGCCCCCTACACAGTCCTAAAAATATACATTTTAAACTAACAGTATCTTGATGCAGATGAAGTGAGGCCTATCTTGCAACATGGTGCATCTTTTGCACTGCTGCTGTCTCACAAACGTGACGCAACAGCAGCGCAAAAGAGGTGCACAGCCATCATAAAACTGTCCCTAACATTTTAAATTATTGTTTCAGGATGCCAATAAGGTGTGTCCTATCCAGAGGTTTGTTTGAGTTGAGGCCTACTCAGGGTTGCAGATGAAATTTAGAGTTGTTGAAGAGTACAGAGGAGATAATACATGTCCATGCCTACCAATGAAGTGAGTCATGTCCACTTCACTCTTGAACAAAGGCCAGACCTCCTCTGTTTCCCTGGACAGGCCTAAACTTGATCTGCACAATGTGATTCGTAATATTAGGAAACACAGGTGATGTAATTGAAAAACGTGCAATTTCTTTTGCTCATTTCACAATCACATCACTTGTGTTTCCTTTGCTTAGGTATCTCATTGTGCAGATGTAGTCCAGCATATGAAAGAGTACGCAGAAGTGCAGCACTGCATGCAACAACTTTGACACTTACTGAAGCCTCAGCTTCTGCATGCCCCCTACACAGTCCTAATTATATACATTTTAAACTGACGGTATCTTGCTGGAGATGAACTGAGGCCTATCTTGCAACATGGTGCATCTTTTACACTGCTGCTGCGTCACAAAAGTGACGGAACAGCGGCGCAAAAGAGGCGCACGGCCATCATAAATCTGCCCTTAACATTTTAAATGATTGTTTCTAGTTGCTGATAAGGTGTGGCCTATCCACAGATTTGTTTCAGGTGAGTCCTACTCAGGGTTGCAGATGAAATTTAGGCTTGTTGAAGAGTACAGAGGAGATAATACATGTGCAGGCCTACCAACGAAGTGAGTCATGTCCACTGCACTCTTGAACAAATGTCAGACCTCCTCTGTCTCCTGGAACAGGCCTAAACCTCATCTACACAATGTGATGTGTAATGTTAGGAAACACAGGTAATGTAATTGAAAAACGTGCAATTTTTTTTGCTCATTCCACAATCACATCACCTGTGTTTCCTTTGCTTAGGTATCTCATTGTGCAGATGTAGTCTATCATATGAAAGACTACGTAGAATGTGAGCACTGTATGCAACAACTTTGACACTTACAGAAGCCTCAGCTTCTCCATGCCTACTACACAGTTCTAAATGTATATCATAAATACAAAAAGTACAGAATTAATTATACATGTTAAATGGTTCATTTTTGCTGTTCTCAGAATTTATCAAATTTCACTAAAAACAGTGACTTGAAGGTATTCATCATATAACAGCGGGGAAAAAAAAACACAATCAAAATTATTGTGTTTAAAAAACCCATATAACATAACCAATCAGAAATCAGAACTCCTGAAAAGTAACTTACTTTCCATGACGTCGAAGGATATCCTATGAACAGCTTACACTCTGTTGTGCTGTTATTATTTTCAGCCCGCCACTTTCTGAAAGAAAAGCTCCATCATTTTGACAAATATGTTACATACAATAAATGACTTCTCGCTCTCTACCGCACTTTTCCACAAGGCCAAATCGTGTAAGAGCCATTTATAACTCTTGGAATTCTTCTAAGCAAATCCCGTCATTTTGTATTTCCGCAACTTTCAGAAAGAAAACGTTCAAGATCACTTTCACAATCCTGTACTAGTAATATCTCACCCTTCTTGCTCACTCATGTTCCACATTTCCTATGACACTGATACTGCTTACTATGAGGCACATTACACTACCTCTATGCCTACTACAATTATTTAATTCTCTTGATCACAGTGGATGTTGTCAAAGGACCATCATGTCATATAATAGCTGCAGTTAGAAATGTTCTTCCTAAAATCAACAACTGTGTAGCCACAACATTTGTAATTAAAGTTGAAAACTTATTTTCATCAGGTTTATATAGTTGGAATTTTTAAATGACATTATAAGCAAAAGTTTGTTCAAAATATGTCGACAGCATTGCAGACTTACATTACCTCTACTCCATGTTTTGATTGGCTGCTTGAATTAGCTTATTAAAAGAAACAGTTTTTCTGAACTCATTCAAAGTGCAGTTATTTTTCCATGACATCAAGTGTTATGGTAAGAACACCGTTTGCTTTTTTCAGTAACTACTTTAAACTCAAAAATAAATTTTGACTCTGTACTACACTTATCCTCAAGGCCAAATAGTGTAGGAGCCATTAGAACCTCTTGAAATTCCTCAGAGCAAATCCGAGATTCTTTCCCTAAAATTTTGGTTGTAAAAACACCAGGTAAGAATTTTTAAGGTCAAAAGGCAATTTTTTTTTTTAAAGTTAAAACAGAATCATTGCAGAATGACCAGCCGTTTCTAGACTTCAAATAAGCTGTGTAATGTCCTGATGTTGTTGAAGGACCGTCATGATATATAATTGCTGCAGTTACAAAAGTCCTTCCTGATATTGACAACTGCGAAGCCACAAAATTTTTAATTAAAGTTGTCAATTTTGTTCCATCAGGCCTACATCGTTGGAACATTAAAATGACATACTGGCCATATGTTCGTATAAATAATGTGGACAACATTTCAGACTTACATTGGCTACACTCCATGTTGTGATCAGCTGCTTTTACTAGCTTATTAAAGGACACTGATTTACTGTCTGGCAAAGTTAAATATATACATTTTTCTGAGTCTACACTAGTAGTACTTGATACCCTAAAGTTCTCACAGTCATGCTGCCATTGATAAGAAAGCCCAAACAGGTGATGTACATCTACACCTTCATCAATACATCAAGCATATACATTAAAAACTCCTGACAATCTTGCTGAATATTTTGAGAGAATTGCGTTTGACCTGAACATTTGTCTAACAGATTTCAAATTTCAGACACACTTTCTATTTTTGTTCTATCAGTGCTACATTTCTCTAACACAGAATTCAACAAACTGCAAAATCTTTGATCCGAATTGACCACAATCTCTTCTTTTAAATTTTCTAGAGAAAACAAAACATTAACCACTACATTAGCATAGCAGTTGACACCAGAACTGTTTTCAAATTGAAAACCAACAACATCTTCAACAAAATCCTTTTTCTTTCTGCTTATAATTTCTTGCTCATTGACTTTTCGTCTTTTTGCTACAACCTCTCTACTATTGGTCACATTTCTTCGTTTCCGGCCTACCACACGTTTCTCAAACAAAGGATATTGAGGCAAATGTGGCGCATACTCTCTTCTTAACCTATTGTATTCCTTAACACAATCTAGATCCGCACAAATGTTTGTGACATCACACTCAATCAAGTACAATCCCGATAAAGTTCTGACTCGTGACAATGCCACATATGCCATACCTTCCTTGAACACAGAACTGCCAATATTCACCAATGCACTGTCTACACTTAAACCTTGCGATTTATGGATTGTCACCGCATATGCCAAGCAAACAGGAAACTGCTTACGGCGAACATATAAGTCTTTTACAAGCAAAAACCTAGCAGAGCAACGACCAATTAGCTGTACTTCCTCAATGACATCAAATTTAATTTTTAAAAATTCAATTCCATCTCTATTTCTGTATTTCTCAAAATCAACAACATTACCCATTGATCCATTTACCAGACCTCTTTCAACATGTAAATTCCTTCTTAAAATTATACGGCAATTTAAGCACACATTCAGAGTCTTTTCAAAACCAGCAGTTTTAGATATAGTCTTCTCTAATGAATCCAATTTTGATTTCAAATTCTCAGACAAAATAATTGTTGCTCCCATATGCTCTACTCTGTCAATAGCTTCCAGTTTCACAATCTCTTGGTTTTCTAAATGCAACATTTTGTTGTTGAAGATGGCACAATCTGCAAGAGTTGGCATCAAACATATTCCAGATTTCTTCTCAGTAATTTTCTGAAAAATATTCTCAGGCACGACGTCTTCTTCTGGATACAAATTTGACAGTAATCGTGCATGTAAAGCTTCTTTCCCATGCTCGGTCACTTTTCCGATTCTAACATCTTGTAGAATATTCTTATAATCTTCATCTTTCGCTTGACGCATATTTTCACGCAGTTCAGCATAATTGAAGTTTAACCATATATTGACGTTGCCAATACTCCCTAGGCACTTCCTGGTATCTTCATGCGTGAGCATTTTGAACACAGGTTGTCCTTTCACTGGTGTCAGCTGCAGAAGATCACCGAAAACAATGATGTGTTTGCCACCAAATAACACATCATACTCTGTTTTGAGAACTTCTTGCATTCTCAAATGCACAAAGGCAAGCATGACATTGGAAACCATGCTTACTTCGTCAATGATAAGAAGTTTCATTTTCCTCAAGACTCTTGAAACTTCACAACAAGCATCTCCAGATAACTTGTGGTATTGTAATTTGTTATCATGCTCCACTGGCAGCATCAGTAGACGATGCAAAGTAATACCTTTAATGTTATGTGCTGCCAGTCCAGTTGGAGCGGTGACAACACAAGACAGCGATGACTCAGTCCTTTTCTGCAAATAACATGAAATTGCTTTAATGAGGAAACTTTTTCCAGTTCCCGCTTCTCCACTCACGTACAGTCGAACAGGCTTCAACGACGTACATGAGCACTCTTTCTTCTCATGACTTAATCCATGATCTATTTGGTTGGTAACTTCGTCATATATTTTCCTCTGCTCAACGTTGAGTTGTCTTTCCAAGTCTTCTAAGTTAACCGCATCCTCCTGAGCATGTGCCAAGGCTCTTTCCACTTCAATCATGGCAGTGGCAGCTTCATTTTCGATAACTGGTCCTCCTATTGGATCCTGACTCAATGAAACAGAACTCTGACTGTCCTGAGAACTGTCTCTAGCAATCTCGGCTGCAATCGTTGCTTCCTGCTCGATTTCCGCATTCAACATTTCTAGATATTTGGGAAAAACAGGACATTCTATGGTCTCCTTGGCGGCATTGAAAGAGTCTTTGTAACAGAGGAAATCTCCAAGCAGTTCCTCTTCTGCACGCCAAGGCTTGAAAAGTTGCAAAAGTGCTAAATAGAAAAACTCTTTTCTTTCAGGAGATTCGCCACTCAATTTTCGATGGTTTACCAAGTGGCATTTTCTTTGCTTGACCAGACATCCCTCACTTCCAATTACATCATACACTCCTTTATCAATATCTTCTTTGATGTTCCTCTTGAATATGCAATTTTGTAGAACCTCATACAGACAAACATTCTCGAGGTGACTGCTTCTATTTGGATAATATGTATCCAACATGTTGGTCTTCAAAATATCTGTACTGTTTGGCTCCTTTTCCACCAAATACTCAATTTCCCGCACAGGTTTCAGAACTCGATTACGCGTTGCAGCAAGACCAAGACTCGCCCAAACGATACTCCTGGATTTGGCATAGAGACTTGCTGAAGACAACCGGTCAGAACATTCGTAAGCTCCGATTTCTCGATGCGACAACATCTTCAGACTGAAACTGTACAACTTCTTACTGAGGCTCTTTTCATGGGAAATGTCCTCCCACATATCCTTCAATTCTGTCTTTTCTTTTTTGGTGATGTAAGATGTCACATACCGAGCCACAGCCATACAGTTATCAGCCACAAACTGTATATCCATGTTAGCATTCCACATGGACAAAATCACCGGGTTGTAGTCGTTGATGTACTTAGACTCTTCGTTCCTCTTCAAATTGTATGTGTTTTTAGGTGATTTCTTCATCACATTATGTCGCAGCGAAGACATCAAACTGTTCACTCTTCCTTTAGAAATCACCGGTCGTGGAAAGGCGAAACGACATTTGGTGTAGAACTTGTCCTTGTTTCTGAATGTACGACGACAGTACTTTCCACAACGATGGCTTTGGAAGCGTAAAACTTGTTCTCTTAGGCTTTTGTCTTCCTTTGCGTTTGGAACAGCACATGTAGAATACTGTTCTATGAAACTCATCACTAAGTCTTCTGGATCTGTTCCAAATTTAGGTGCATCCTTGATCCACAGCAGCATATGTATATGAGGAGCACCTCTTGCTTGGTACTCCTTTCTCCAGAAGAAATCCAACACCTCTCCAAGAGGTGGATTTTTCTTGTTCATGATGAAAGACATCATAGCTTCAAATCTATGATTGAAGTACCTGCATACATTCACTGGATCCAAAGAGCACAGTTCTCCGGGTGTCTTGAATTCGATATTTTCAATGTTTCCATTTGCCTCTCGTAGAAATTCAAGTAAGTCTTCCCAGCCATACTCGGCACAGCTGAGAGTGAGGAACCATGTGGGAGTTCCTAAGTTCCTCAGCATACATTTTAAATCACCATGACGACGGTACCAGTACTCATTAGTACCACGCTGACACGCCATGAGATTAATCAGGTGAGAATCCAAAATACTGTCTTGCACATTGACTTTATCCATAAAGTCACTTGCCGAGATGTTTTGCATCTGTACACCACTTTTCAAGATGTGGTTCACTGCATATGACAGTCCAGACAGATCGCTTTCACACAGGAGATGAAACAAATAGGGAATGCATTGACGAAACCTAAGATCTTCTGCATACAATCGTAAACTCCGGTATTCAGAAGCAGGAATTTGATGAGGTCGCTCATCATATCTTCCTCCTTGACCTGTTGGAAATAGCTGTGGGAAACACCGAGCTTCCAAACTTTCCTCCCAAACACTAATGGGACTCCCTTTGGCTTGTTTCATTTGAAACAACTCAATAGCATTCCCCATGACTTCCTTGGAATGCAAAGGATGAACACTATAATGTTCATATATTTCTTCATTTTTAGAGGGTTCTACTTTCTCAATTTGACCAGCACACAAATCGCTATCCTCTTCTTCACTTACTTCCTCTTCTGCAACATATACATTCTTGTAGTACTTATTGTTTTTTTTCAAATACAATGTTGCCTTTTTGACTTTCCTAACATCCACTAAATCTTGCCATATTTTCTTACTCTTTGTCGGAACCCCATTAACTAAGATAACCAGAGGTTCCTCTTCCACTTTTTCTACTCCAATTGTATTAATGTTTTTCTTCAAATCTAGAGGCAAATAAACAACTCTTCCCTTTAATCCTCTCTGTAAATCTGATGGAGGCAATTTCCCTGTCTTTGGCTCCATTCTTACAATAGCCTGAAAGGGATGGATACTTTGAATCAAAATAGATTCATAAGTATTTAAATCCTTCAATTCAGAAGGAATCTCAACCAATTCAAGATTATTATGAACCGCTCTAGCAGGCATCCGGTTTTGATTTAATTTGTTACAACAATAAGTACACACACGTTGATCCAATCCCAAATCAAAACAATTTTCTACCATCAAGTATGTTACGAAATCCTTCCATTCACTATTATTTTCCCTTTCACTTTTCACATATAAATCCACTAACTTAGTCTGATTCTTATAATAAGTGCGTCGACAACACACACAAGTGAAATTAGGCCTCTCACTTGATTTCACCTGAAACGTGGCAATTTCCTTCTGAAAATTATCTGTACTGGAAACCTGTACACTATCTTCCACATTACCCTCTTCTTCTGGGTCAATTTCAACATTCTCCTCTTTACTTGCAAGGTAACAAAACTCAATTTCTTCACAAATATTCTTCACATCTATTTCAGAACCATGCAAAAGAGCAGTGCATAATTGTTTAAGCATAATTGCTGGACTCTTAGCATAATACAACATTCTAACTAATTCCCTCACTTTATTATGATGCACTGCTAGCATCCTGAAATGATGAAAAACACTCTGGCATACTCTCCTGGAAAGACAAGCCAGTGAATGACCATGCAAACCTGTCACTTCTCTCACTCTGCAAGGATCTAATTCTTGCAACAACTTCATTTTCTGTTTTAAACTTTTCTTATTAAATGTCCGTACAAAATCACAAAGCAAATTAATGGAATCTTGTCGCACACTGCAAATACTACTACACTTCCAGATATACACTGGTCCCTTAGGACGTCTTCCTAAAACCTCATTACCTAACACCTCTTCTGCCTCTGTTGTCACAAGTTTTTCTTTTTCAACTGGACAACCATCTTTCACCTCATAAGTTCGACCACTGGTGTCAACTGCATGCACCAAATCATTATCCTGGAAATAACTCTCCTCATTAAAAAATGCCTCACAACTTGAACTATGCATCCATTCTCCTGAAAAAACTTCACAAAAATTACTACGATTAACTGTTCTCTTCCATCTACTATTTCTTTTGAAATCATAAATTGCCTTGTTTAGCTTCCTAATTCTATTGATTATCAAAATAAATAACTTTTGCCTAATTTCAAATGCCTGATCAATAATTTTCTCAACTTTTTTTTTTCTCTTATAAAAAACCACTTTCTGTTGACCTTTCTTAATATTTTTTAACAAATTGCCAATTATCCTGTTGCGGAACATTCATCTACGAATGTCCCTAAACTGATTTTTCCTTTTACTACCATGCACAGAGTTATCTCCTGCTCTAGCAGTAACATTTTTGATTGGCCTTTCCTTTCCGTTTAAATTGGTTCTCTTTTTCTGGACTAAAACATTTTCTGTAGTACTACTTTTTTTTCTACAAATGTTTCTTATGAATGATTTAGTTGTCTTACCCGGAGCTTTCTTGGTGACTTGACGAGTTTTTATTGTAGAGGACTGCTGCAAGAATTTATTAAGCTGCTGTCTTTGACGTTTTGTAGCCTTTCGGTTTCGTTGTTTAGATGGCATTATGTACTTTTGAAATGATCTGCAGTTGAATCTGTGGTAAAATATAATTAAAAATGTTATTAACCACTATTAGCAAACAGTAAATCAATAACAGTCGCCAAAAATTTAACACACTACTTGTCATTTTTACATACAATAATTTTTAGTGCATTGGCAAATTTAGTAGTCACAAATAGTAGCAAAGAAATGGAATGCTTCTACATTTGACCTGTGCTGTTTTATATGTGAATCTGAACTAATTTTATGAGCATATTTGACTATTTTATTAAAGACACTACACACAACCTGTTTTTGAAGTTGTGTTTAATTTTAAATGAAACGGTTTACATGTTTACTTTTCATTTCGAGTAACTTTTAAAAATAAATGTTTATAGTTCCATAGGCTCAAGCAGGTCAGCTTCCCACCCTATGTCATACAATTCTGACAAATCGGCATCCTCATCATGTTCTTCATCATCCTCAGGATTTAAAACATCCAAGGGATCTACTTCCACTGACGTTTCAATGACAAGTTCAATGATAAGATCGAGATCAACGGATTGCTCATTATCACTCATGGTTGATGTTGTCGTTATCTTTAAAGAAAGAGAACAACAATGAGATGTTGCAGAGTAAGAGACAAATCTCAGAGACTATAATAGTAAAATTGTTTAACAAGAGTAACATTTTGCAGCTATTATTTAGCCATGTCCAGCGATGCTGAGGAGGTGAGGCCTATGTCCAAGTTTTCAGTGAACAGGACTAATCTCTTCTTAACCTTGGATAAGCCTCACCGACTCTGTGTCCCCTGCTCATACTTAAATGTAAAGGGGCAGATTTATGTTAACTGGCGCATCCCCAGGGATGCACCAGTTAACGTGCACCGCTGCTCTGCCACCCATGGTGTGCCGCATTTACAATGTGGAGCACCATTGAGCAAAAACAGCACAGATGCGTCACGCATCTGTGCTGCAAAAGCGGCACATTGCAGGAATCACGTCGTAAGCGCGACATGTCTACTGCAATGCACAGGGGCAAACCACACATTGCATGGTGCATCACTCCTTATGCCTGTTTCAAACAGGCGTAAGGATTTGATTCAGCAATGCCATAAAGCTGACTCAGTGAAATCTTCTAAATTTCACTGTGTTAGTTTTACAGGGCTTTCATGCAAATGAATGCCCAGCCTGCAACAAAACGCCTATATGAAACCTGACGCAGGTTTCATGTGGCACAGGACTTTACAGCATGACACATCTGCCTAGATGCATCAAGTTGTAAATATGTCGCAGCATAGCAAATCTTTTGCACCGCCGCTGCGTCACAAAAGTGACGCACAGCGGCGCAAAAGAGGCACACGGCTATCATAAATCTGTCCCTAACATTTTAAATGATTGATTCAGGATGACGATAAGGTGTGGCCTATGCAGAGGTTTGTTTGAGGTGAGGCCTACTCAGGGTTGCAGATGAAATTTAGGCTTGTTGAAGAGTACAGAGGAGATAATACATGTGCAGGCCTACCAATGAAGTGAGTCATGTCCACTTCACTCTTGAACAAAGGCCAGACCTCTTCTGTGTCTGTGGACAGGCCTAAACCTCATCTGCACAATGTCATTCGTAAAGTTAGGAAACACAAGTGATGTAATTGAAAAATGTGGAATTTCTTTTCCTCATTTCACAATCACATCACCTGTGTTTCCTTTGCTTAGGTATCTCATTGTGCAGATGGAGTCTAGCATATCAAAGAGTACACAGAAGTTGAGCACTGTATACAACAATTTTGACATTTACAGAAGATTCAGCTTCTCCATGCCCCCTACACAATCCTAAATGTTTACAGTTTAAACTGACGGTATCTTGTTGGAGATGAAGTGAGGCCTGTCTTGCAACATGGTGCATCTTTTGCATCACTGCTGCATCGGTTTCATGTGGCACAGGACTTTACAGCATGACACATCTGCCTAGATGCATCAAGTTGTAAATATGTCGCCACATAGCAAATCTTTTGCACCGCCGCTGCGTCACAAAAGTGACGCACAGTGGCGCAAAAGAGGCACACGGCTATCATAAATCTGTCCCTAACATTTTAAATGATTGATTCAGGATGACGATAAGGTGTGGCCTATTCAGAGGTTTGTTTGAGGTGAGGCCTACTCAGGGTTGCAGATGAAATTTAAGCTTGTTGAAGAGTACAGAGGAGATAATACATGTGCAGGCCTACCAATGAAGTAAGTCATGTCCACTTCACTCTTGAACAAAGGCCAGACCTCTTCTGTGTCCGTGGACAGGCCTAAACCTCATCTGCACAATGTGATTCGTAAAGTTAGGAAACACAGGTGATGTAATTGAAAAATGTTAAATTTCTTTTGCCCATTTCACAATCACATCACCTGTGTTTCCTTTGCTTAGATATCTCATTGTGCAGATGGAGTCTAGCATATCAAAGACTACGCAGAAGGTGAGCACTGTATGGAACATGGCTATGTAACTCAAAGAATCAAAATCTAAATTTGCCAAGCACAGATGGGGACGTATTTACAAGGACCTTGCACCACGGGGAAATGTCTTAAATTAAAATGGGAAAAATAACATCAAAGGGACTCAAAGGCCTTGTAAATATGCCCCAAGCAACCTATGAAACTCTAGCAGTACATATCAAGAAACCTAATTGATTTCAAAAAACGTTTTTAAACAAATGATGTAAAGCAATTATATACCTACATTCATGGGGAAGTGACTTAAAATGCTCTAAGACACATGAAAGCGTTTTTTTAAGGCCCTTGCACCATTTTTGCGTCACTTTTAACATGGCTATGTAACTCAAAGAATGAAAATCTAAATTTGCCAAGCACACATGGGGGCGTATTTACAAGGACCTTCCATCACGGGGAAATGTCTTTAATTAAAATGGGAAAAATAACATCAAAGGGACTCAAATGCCTTTTAAATATACCCCAAGCAACCTATGAAACTCTAGCAGTACATATCAAGAAACCTAATTGATTTCAAAAAACGTTTTTAAACACATCATGTACATCAATTATATACCTACATTCAAGGGGAAATGACTTAAAATGCCCTAAGACACATGAAAGCGTTTTTTTAAGGCAGTTGCACCATTTTTGCGTCACTTTTAACATGGCTATATAACTCAAATAATCAAAATCTAAATTTGCCAAGCACAGATGGGGGCGTATTTACAAGGACCTTGCACCACGGGGAAATGTCTTAAATTAAAATGGGAAAAATAACATCAGAGAGACTCAAAGGCCTTATAAATATGCCCCAAGCAACCTATGAAACTCTAGCAGTACATATCAAGAAACCTAATTGATTTCAAAAAACGTTTTTAAACACATCATGTAAAGCAATTATTCAACCACATTCATGGGGAAGTGAGTTAAAATGCCCTAAGACACATGAAAGCGTATTTTGAAGGCCCTTGCACCATTTTTGCGTCACTTTTAACATGGCTATGTAACTCAAAGAAACAAAATCTATTTGTAAAACAGTTGACACAAAGCAACATTTTAAATGCACAACTTTCTACATAATTTTCTCCCTAAAGCATACTATTCTCTATATAGATTAAATGAATCTTTTCTCACCTTAGCAAATACTTTATGAGTTTCAAAACAGTCTCAGACACACACCAATTTGTCTTCAGCAGAACAAAGGGTATGCACTCCAGAGGCTGCAGCCAAAAAAAGCACAGAAATGCTGTAATTCATCACACATATCTCTCATGTCACCCAATCAAAACTCTTCCCTCACTTTTTTCAAATCAACACCCTTCCCCCTCTGCCCTTTCTGCCTTTTTTGCATAGCAACCACCTCCTGAAAGACCTCTCATGTTTGCAACTTCACACAACAATGTTTCAATTGAACTCTGAACTCTCAGTACACCTGCGTATCCAGTGCAATCTTTCATAAAATGATTTTTTTCTTGACCATTCAAATTACATCTTTCAAAGAACTCATCCATGCACCCTAACTTTCTGTTTCCAGCAATCAAAATCCACCAATCACTGCTACTGATTCATTAGCACAGAAACTCCACAGTTTTTTTCATTATAAACTCTTATTTTTTCAACTGCCATTTCATTGCCACACTTCATCTGACTGCAGCAGAACCTTCTCTCTCCATGTTTTCTGCCTGGATTGTTGGACATAGTTATATCCACTGGGCTCAAAGGTTTGCTGATAACAGAAATTTACACAACCTCAATTTACAAAATGTGGAAATCAATTGGATTGGCCACAGAGGATTAAAATGTCACCAATTGATACCATTGGTGAAAACCTTTTTGCATTTGCCAAAACCTGACCTGTTAATTGTGCACTGTGGAGGAAATGACTTGGGCACTTTGACTGGGGTAGGTCTGGAAATGCTTTTAAAGGACACCTTTGACCAATTGATGGCACTTTTTCCTCAAACTGCCTTGGTATATTCAAATATATGCCAAAGACAGAAATGGAGGTGGTCGAACCAATTTTGTCCACAAATTGAGAAATCGAGGAAGCATGTAAATAAGTCTGTTTCAGCTTACATGAGAGACCATGGAATGGGCTCCATGTACAACAATAACTTGCGTTACTACATGCAAGATATCTACAGAGCAGATGGAGTTCACTTCTCAGATGAGGGGAACAGAATTTTCATCCTGAATTTAAGACTGTGCATTGGTACCTACTTGTAGGTACCTAAATCAGCCACAGGACCCAAAAGCTCTTTTCAGAGCTACCCTACATCTGATCACTCACAATTATTATTTTACTCTAACTTTTTTCACTAATTTTCACCAAAGTACGCTCCCCGGAGCGCTACCCGGTACGCGCACCGGACGCTAACCACGCGAAAATTAAACAAAAATGGGTTTTTTTCGCACATATGGGCCTCCTCAACCACCCTCAGAAAACCTAGGGGGTCAGGATACGTGCCCCCTTCTACCCATTCTGATCATTATTTGCCCTCCATCTTGTATCTCAATTATACCGAAACACAAAATGGAGGACTCCCGTAACGCTGCCGGTTCGCATACCGGGGCGCGCACCGTGAAGCGCTCGCTCAAAAAAGGTGGGAAAGTAATATACAGAAAAACCACTGGAGACACTTTCACCAAATATAGATTAGCTCATACTACATACCAATCCCTACCATTTTCACAAATTTGGTTGGAATTCCATTTAACCATTTAGCCTGTAGACCTCTCTAAATACCCTGAGGTAAATTACTTCACAAAACACATCTGAAGTGTTGGAATTGACAACCAATTAAAATGTTACTTTCATTTTCTACTTTTTTTACCTGACATTTGATTGGTTATGTACCTGAATATATATAAAAAAGAGAGAGAAACACTGCCATTTTGACTACTACTTCCTGAACTACATTGTAAGATCATTTTCACTCACAACTTAAACTTGTTTTTAAAAGGTAAGATATTATTTTATAAATTTGAAAACATTTTCAGATAGTTATATACTATCCCTCTGTAAGAGTTACACATTGAGAAAGGCTTGTTTATTATAATTATGGATTGATTTAGGTTTCTGTGGTATAATTATGAATTTACGTAGGCTTTTTCACAGGCACTTTTTAATAGTACTACTTCACGCCTCAAAAGTACCTGTCTGAACTTAAACCCAACAGTGCCCTAGCTCTACTGATATATTTATTTTTTATTCAAATTTCAGCACAAAAATGCAAGGAGAACAGAACGTTTCCTTTGAAATTGTCCTAGACATGAACAATGAGGAAATCATTGAACCCATTGACTTGGAATTCATGGATGAATCACGAGACCATGAACTTCTACAATGTGTAGAATCTGTGGATTTCTTACTTCAATATGAGGACGGTCAAATGTGGGAAGTTATGTTCAGTCAAAAAGAAGACATATCGGACAGTCAAATGTTAGACGTTCTATTAAATTTTGAAAAAGAATCAGAAAAATAAAATTATATTTAATATTAAAAAATTGTTTGAGTCTTTAATCATTTTTATATGTAATTCATAAACTAGTACCAAATTGATTATAATGTAAAGTCAGACTTATAGTATACTGTGCACAATCCCAAAAATAAATTTATATTTAATAATCATAAATACTGCTACTTAAATTAAAAAAAACAAAAAAAAACAACAAAAAGAACAATCAATAAACATACAATATTTCAAAATATCATAGTCTATCATTCTTTTTTCCTTATAGTACGCTCCCCAGACCGCTTCCCGGTGCGCGTACCGGGCGCTCCCCACGCAAAAAAAACAAAAACATTTTTTTTTTTTTTGCCCCGCGGGGCCCTTTTAAAGCCTCCACATCAAACCTAGGGGGTCAGGGAGGATCTACTATGCCCCCTTATGGTCATTTCCCCCTTTGTTTTGGCCTCCTCTTGTCTCTCGATCCTACCGAGAGACAAGATGGCGGCCGCTCCGGACTGTTTAGAATGTTGACAGACACCGGAGAGCCAATCAGCTTCGCTTCGCGAAGTTCCGTTACGCGTCAGGTACGCGAACCGGGGTGCTGCCCGGAGCGCGCTTACAGATATATATATTTTTTGAACGTTAATTTCTCAAAATCCACTGGAGCACATATATTGAGACCTAGCAAAGGCACATCGGACTAACAGTCCCTACAATTTTTCCAAGTTTCGTGCAAATCCATTCAGCCGTTCGGGCTAAAAGTGAGGCCAACCGCCCCATGGAAATTGACATGTGAAAAACGCGTTTTGGGACCCCCCTTTTTTCTCGGCCCCCCCTTGACGAACCCCCCCCCAAAATTTTCAGGGGCTGCTCAGAAACAAAATGTTCAATTTTCCTGAAAATTTCAGCCAATTCCGTCCACAAACGCCAAAGTTATTAGACATAGAATTTTCAAAAATCCCATAGAGAAAAAATCCTAACTATATATACCTACTGGCGACCGCCAGTAGGTAATATATATATATATATATATATATATATATATATATATATATATATATATATATATATATATATATATATATATATATATATATATATATATATATATATATATATATATATATATATATATATATATATTATAAAAACAAAACCCTTTCAGGCATAGAGTGACACATAAATTATGCAAAAAAGGAGAGAACTCTGGGTAGTTCTCAAATTTAGGTGGAAAGCAGCTTCTGTTAGAGCACTCTCAACACCAGCGACACTCTAGATCTGCTCACCTCAAATGTATGTTTTTCTATCAAAGTCTTTAAGCATAGGATTAGCACAGTGCCATCCACGCCGAGATAGAAAAGGACAAAGTCTTTTGGCATTTCTACAGCAAAGTCTTTAAGCATAGGACTAGCACAGAGCTGTCCTTGCTGAGCTGTAAAATGACAAAAGCCATTTATCACTCCAGGCACAGTATTACAGCTTTGAATTGGTAAAATACCAACTCAAGCCAACCTGAAATGAGCAAAAAGCAACCCCATACACAGTGTTTCGCTCTAATTAGAGCTCTTCAGAGAGGTATAGCTTTGTCCAGACACAAGGGAGCACCCAGTATAAGTCAGAACAAAACCCTTTCAGGCATAGAGTGACGCATAAATTATGCAAAAAAGAAGGAGTGAACTCTGGGAAGTTCACTGAAAAAACCATAGGTTTCAGCTACGGTATAGTTAGGAATTAGCATTTGAAAAACCTTTGAAATTCACTGAAATAACCATAGGTTTTATACATGTTATAGTTAGCTGGACATTTCACTCATACAAAACCATTGAAATTCCCCCCGTTATAGTTAGTTCAGCTAACTATAACTCGCGTGCGCGCAATGCACTGCTGATGAGGTCACATATTACATCACTCATGACATGGTCAGTGACATCACTCATGACATCACTGATGACATCTCAAATGACATCACTGATGACATCATCCTTGTGAAAGAGTGGCAGACCTCCTCTCACCCTAATATAACCTTTGACACACACATTCAAAAATAGAAACTAAAATGTTAAAAAAATGGAGATACCAATACCAGTTACAACAACCTATTGCGTAATTCCAACATCTACATACACATCCACTCATTCACCAACAGTTCTATATAGTCACTCATACATGTACTCACTCATCATATGTACTCATACACCTATACATCCTGTTACACACCGATACTCCTCCATAGAGTTACTCACACACAGACTCACACATGCAAATAAACTATCAAATATCCATTTACTTGCATATACAGCTATATACACACCACTACACTCACTTCTACAGAAACATACACATACTTACTCTCTTAAACAATCACTTATAGAAACACATACTTATTTATACAGGGACTCCGACTCTCACAGATACTCACTTATATACATCAATACTCACATATACTAGTTTAAAACATATTACTCATAAAGACACTATTGAGACAGTCATTCGCTCACTAACACACCCATACACACACTCATCCACCCATACAGTCCTGCACCCATGCTGTCTTCAAAACACATACAAACAGTGAGTCACTCATTCATGCATCTATACGCTAAGTAATATCCCCCACCAAACCATACAGACACTCATACTGATACTCAAAAAACAAACTAATACCCCATATACACACTCATGTAGCTACTCACCAACCCATGCAGCCACTTATACACAAAGTGAGACACTGATACAGATATTTAAATATTTAAACATTTTTCGTTAATACATGTATTCACTAAGATACACTTAATAAGTCAGTTATACAATCAATTTTACAAAAAAAATCCATTTAGACACTTATTTAACCATTTATTCTTCCATCGACCTTTAGATATACATATATAAAAATATTTATTTTTCAGAAAGATACACATTCACTGGATGAAGTCATCAGTGATGTCATTTGCCTTTGTTTGCCCCCATCCTTCTGACTAATTACTTTTTTAATGGGGAGGGAGCCATGTGGCATTCCTCCCCAAGCCTCTGAAGGGCCCTGTTGACACCATCTACAAAGGTCAAATCCGTTTTTGTGTGAAGATATTGTGTGCCCTCCATCCCCAAGCCTCTCGTGGCCCCACAAACCCCATCCCAATGGGCTGAATTATTGTTTGGGGGAACAGAGCATGGGTCTTTGCTTCCAGAGCTTTACAAGGGCACAGGGTATCACATAACCCGGTGCCATATTAGTTTTTTGGGGGAGGGGTGCATGTTCCACTCTACTTTAGCAGTCCAGTAGCCCGGGAGAACTGATCCTCTGGGTCCTGTTCATGGCAGTGCCCATCTACCCTATCCCCTGGGGATCTGCAGCTCTCTTCATGTAGGAGTGCAGGCAGGTTGTACTTCAAAACCCTGACTGTGCTCTTGCGGGTAGGGAACACAGGTTTGCTCACACCCGGCAGGCACAGAGAAAAGCTGCTCTGCCAGGCAGGAACAAACCAATGCAGCCAGCACCCATCATGATGGATGCAGGCAGGGGAGCTGGCAGGCCGAAGAGCCGCTATTGCTATGGGTATCCCAGGTGGGACCAGGGCAACTACAGAAAATGTAAGTAGCTTCAGCCCTGAGGGATGGGGTCCCCATGCCTCAAAATGGCTTTGGGCGATGCTGATATTCCACCTCCCCATAAATTAACTTGTCAGCCTCGTGGGATGGGGTCCCAGGGCATCCCGAAGGCTCAAGGAGGGGAAGGTATACGCTTTCCCACCCAAAAGAATTGCATCCACTTACCCCCAGGCCCTAGCCAACCCTGTTGGGCTCTTATTTAAAAACGGTCAGAAAAATGCCCTTTTATAAATTGTACAGCAGATCCGTGCAACCTTTGTGAATTTGTGTCATACATTTTTAAAGAAAATTCCTGAATTGGCACTTCTGGACAGTGGCCTAGCTAGGGTGGGTGGCAGTCGGCCCCCACCTTGCCCACTCTTACCTGCGGCCACAAGATTCAGCAGCACCCTCTCAACCTCCCCCCACTTTTACCTGCGGCCGTCAGTCGCAGCTGCATGAATCACCAGCAGCCCCGCTCTTCAAACAGGCAAATGCAGGGGCTGCCACGGGTGGCCTCAGGCCTAGCTACGCCACTGCTTATGGAACATCCGACCAGGCCTAGTGGGAGAGGTTATCCCTACACTGCCTCCCCCCATTTGTTTAAAAAAAAATCTTTTTACAGAATAGGGGAATGAGTGCTGGAGAGTGGAGACCCAAAATGGCTGCTATTACAGATTTTTTGATGTGGTGGCAATCAATCACGTGTTAGCATTTGATCTGTTTAATCCACTGATCTTCCGCAGCATGATATATGCATACATTCTGAACCTTAATTTCTCAAAAACTACTGAATTAGATTACTCCAAATCATAAAAATCACACTTTCTGGACCAAGATCTGGTGTAATTCTTTTTTTGTGGTGTGGCTTTTCTATTTTCCTATGGAAAATTACATGGGGACAAAGTGTTTTGGGACCCCACCCGCTTTTTCTCGGCACCCTCATAACAGGTCACCCCAAAACTTTCCTAGAAGAAACTGAGGTGAATTAACTTTATTTATTTTACAGCTTTGTGAATGAGGTCCTAACTATAACTACCTAGTGGTGATATATATATCACAAATGTTAGTTATTTTCCTAATTGGTATATTACAATCACAGAATTTCCATTGCCTAATTCGTTGTATAAATGTATGTGATGTAAATTCATGCATTAAAAATAGCAATGCATTCTAAAAAAATATTGTAACTGTATTTCGTTGTAATAGATGCATTGTAACGGCAGCACACTGGTTCAGTGTACCTGCTTTATCATTATAGGATGGCGCTCAGCGTAAGCCTAAAACACCTATTTTATGAAATAATGATTAAGTCTGTGAAACTGCCTGCCAGATGTACTCTAGAAGAGGTGCGTAGCTAGGTGCACTCGAGGTGCATGTAACATTTCCCCACATATAACTCAGTCCAGTTGCTCAAGAATCATTTTTCCATAGCAAATGTTTTCCCAGCAAACAAAGTATATTATAGAACAGAAACCTTTCAAGGTACAGCTTTCCAATATTGATCAGTGCATTGTGATGGACTGTGAAGATAAAGAGCTTCACAAAAACCTTTTGCCACTTTCATCTACTCAAAATAATGGTGGAAAGAAACCATCGGAAGCCAGTAATATTTTTGTAGATTAACAAAATCAAATGTGAGGCTAATATAGTCAAGTAACTATCTATGCTTTCCATCAGTCAGCCAGCCCACTAAATAGTTGTTTTTTTCTTAACATATTTTTCTTTTAAAGATTATTCATAAGATTTTCATCTAGATCCCTTCTGTCTTCTCTACTCCTTTATTTCAATATTAGGTATATTTAAAAATATAGAATTAAAACAGTTGAGGCCGAAAAGCATTCTAGCAAATACAGCAGGAGAGATGTTTGGGTGTCTTGACTTCCAATCCAGCAATATCCAAATTGATATCATTTCTAATCAATAAACTTCGAAGCTGAATGTTTGAGCCTGGAGGCCCTGGGACACGTCAAAGAAAGCTACAAAATGGCGTTCCTTTTTTGCTTACCAACCCCATTTAAAAATTCTAACTCTTTAAGGCATAAAATAAATGAAACATTCTTTACTAAATGATCTTATTATTATCGTAATATTTTTATGTCAGAGACTGAACAGGCAACGTCGATATGAACATCACAACGGAACAGTGACCCTCTTTTTGGTTTAACAGGACATCACATACCTTCAACTCTCACCTCGCTTTATCTCTTTTCAGTTTCCATTTCTTTTCCTATGAACACTCTCCAAATGTGACTATGGTTTGCCTCTGGTCTGCCCTTCACCTAAAGGTTAATTCTAACTTTCGCCCCCTCCGTACAGGTTGGCATGCAACCCTTGTTCATGTACCCCTCATGTTTCTAATCATTTGTTCTGCTTCAGGAACTTTTTTTAGTCCTCGTTAATATCCCATCCAAATCTTAGTCCACAGTTTTAGTAATTGTTCTTGCATAGCAGAATCGCACTTTGCTGTGCACTTTTATCATGCTTAAGCTTTTTAAATACTGTGACTTCCGCTTGTCTAGTTAGCCTCTGTTCAGTGCTTTGTTGTAAGCCTTATGTAATAAAAAAAATGAAATAAAAAGTGCAAAATAAGTAGTGTATTCTCGAGAAACCTCTCAATACATACTTCAATTACATTTGTATAACAAATGTTATTGCCTTTGTTACATGAACATGGTACACAGTATGATATAAATATGTGTAAGCACTGCAGATTAAAATTATTTTTACCTTTGTTGGGACGGAAATGTCCTGTGCATGGGGATGGACACGTACCCCTGACCTGAGTGCCCCAACTGTAAAGATGTCTGGATCACAGGTCATTTTAACATGTGATGCCTTCAGGCTCACTTATTTAAAGTTCCACTTCTGTGTGCTTAACTCACCCTTTGCCTACATTAGGTTGGTGTGTATTGATGCACAGTGTGTGTGTGTTGTACATGTGCTGTGTGGATTATTTGCATGTGCTGGGTTTATGTGTGCCTATGAACGGTACAGTACATGAAAGTTGTAGTGCTGTGCAGTATGTTATGTGCTTGGGCTGGTTGTATATGTGTCATTGAAATGTATAATCCATGGGAGATTCTGCGTTTCAATTTGAGAGACCCAGGTCTAACTAGAGGAACATCAGGAGGTAGAAGACTCCCCTTAGACACATTTTTGGATTTCTACATTTCTGTGAGCTGGGTAGGACACACTGGAGGAAGGGAGAGTAAGGTTCCTCAGTTCACTTTAAAGGGGGCTCTTCGATACAGAGAGGTCACTTAGAAGCGGCCTGGACATATTTCAGGAAGGAGATAGGGCTAATACAATAATAATGAAGAGTAGAGCTCAGGGCCTGGGATAACCTTTTGATACACATATCTCTATGGCTGACATCAAGGTGTGAACCTCTAATATTTCCCATGGCCTGTGTTGTAGGGCTATCAGATTTGGAGTAATTCTTGTAGTGACAGACTGCTTTTGGAGGAAGGGCAGGGCAGAGGAGAGGGCACTTCAAAAGGAAGCAGAACCACAACGTAAGCTTCAAAGACTCAGACTCTAAATTATATTGGTGTCTGGTAATGAATCATAAGATATGGAAGATGAGGCCCCAACAATTGTCAACTGTCAAGAAGTGAGTAAGACTGTGCAAGAAGGAGTAGCTCTGCGTAATGTTTTGACTTTTGTACTTACATTTTGTTATTACCATATTAATATATTTTCATTTACTATTGTGTGTTACTGTTACTTTAACTGTGTTTCAGAATGCTTTATTTAGTTCTACATTGCTTGTGGAACGTTTCCTCTGATTGCTAAGTGAAAAGTCAGTTACTTCTGACCATTCATTCGAGCAGCTGGTCTCAGCAGTGGGTCCTTACTTTTGGACTTCAGCAATAAACTACTTCAGATTTTCTACTACCATCTCCGGTCATTCAACCACACTCTGATTTTTTACATTGCACGTCTTCTGACTGTGACAAGGACTGGAGGCATGGGCTGCCACTCTCTCAGCTAAGTGAGGGGTCATCATTCAGGGAATCGAAGACCACCTGCATGAGTATCCTGGACCGCCAGTGCCTGCCTGCTTGCCGTGACCAGTGTGTCCTGTAAGGAAGAGGAGAGCACTGGAGGGAGCAAGGTCCAGTTGGGGATCCTGGTGATTTAATCCTGTAGCGAGATGTGAGGAGGCGGCTGCTGCACTAATTTGGTGATTGCCTATGTGCAGGGAAAATCTGGAAACCCCAGTATGCCATAGGAGGGCCACCATGAAGTGAGCCATGAACATTGTTGCATCAATCAGGTCATCGCCCTTGTGAAGGTTGGATGTCAGTGACTCCATATGCAAGGTGGAGCTGCTATGAAGACTGCAGGCAAGCCGATTGGGCCATTGCCCATGTACAGAGCGAAGTAGGCAACCCCGTATAACAGGTGGGGCTGCACTGAAGACTGCTGCTGAGCCAATCAGACTGAAAATCATGTACAGACTGAGAATGATGATCCCAGCTGAGGACCACCACCAGGAATGTCACACCCCACGCTGCTCTTGTGGGGAGGAACTCGGGAAACTTACCAGCATCAAGGACTCTCAGCTGCTGCCACTGCAAGACTGTATGTGAGGACTCCTGACTGTTGCCTCTCCTGTGCCACTTGTGAGGAACTTACCAGAAACAGCCGCTGCAGCTTTGTCACCCAATAAGGGATAGCACTAACAGACTCTAGTCGTTCAGCGTCTGCTAGTGCGGGTAAAACTGATTTACAGGCCAGGCGAACCCGGGACACTTGCCTGCCATTTAGTGCTTTGGAGATAGAACACTTTTAACTTTAATAAAGAGTCAGAGTGGGACTCCTGAGACATGATTTAATAGTAGGGGTTAACCTGTTTATTGCCTATAGTGAATGGCGAATACCCTCTACCGCTATCGAGAAAGGAGTGGGACTCAAGAACCTGCCTACAAAATACTTGACCCCTGATTTAAGAGGACAGTGTGCATTATTTGTGAATGATGTATTCTACTTTGTGTTCATATATAAATGCAACTTTTTTTATATAAGCAAGTATTTGACTGGACAATCAGTCAATCAAAATAACTTTATTTGGTTTTCAGATGTAAAACCATAAAAGTTTCCAATATATAAAAAAGTAATTGATAAAGTTTCATAAAACCATTACACAGTTCATTACATGCAGAAACCAAATTCATGGGTAAAGTGCAATGAAAAATACTTGGTCCCCTAAAATCAAAAATACAGATAAACCTAATGAATAAATAATGCCTGGGATCCTATCTACTAATTATGTCTCATTTGGGGGACTAAATTGTCAAGTGACCCTCAAAGATGTTACCATCTCTTCTAAGTGGGCCCTACGTTTCTAAATTGAGGACAAACAGAATAGAATAGAAACTACATGCAGCAACTGTAGATAAATAAGATCTGGATGAGCCTGCCTGGGTTTCATCCTCCTTAAGATCGGGACAATACATTTTTTTCGAGGGGTCACAATAAACCTATAAAATAATAAAAAATGAAGCAGATCCTGTAGACAAACACCATTGCAGCCACTGGATGGACAATCATTTATTGCTTCTGCTGAACCTTTGAGTTGTGAGCCTGTATTCAACCCCCATGTCAATTTCCCCAAAGAAGCCTTAGACTGATCAACCTACACTATCACTGAGAGTTAAGTGCTCAATAGGTGCAGCGGGTAGATATAGTTAGGGCCACGTTTACATAGTATATGGTTTTTTTTTTTGCTAATAACTTTGATTCTTTATGACAAACTTTTAGGAAGTTTTCCAAAAAAGTTCATCTAACTTGTCTCTTCACTGTAAATTTGCGGAGTGATTCATTCAGCACGGGGTGTGAAAAAATGGGTGGTCCCAAAACCGAATTTCCCCATGCAATTTCTATATGGATTTTTGGAACACTGTACCTGCAAAACACCTGAACAGAATTACACCAAATTTGGCAGGAAGCTAAATCCTGGTCAAGAAGCGTGCTTTTTGTGATCTCGTGCACATCTTTTGAGTTGTTCTTGAAAAATTAAGATTTAAAAATATTTGTATATCTGGATATTTGGGTTCACAAGAATCTTGCAAAACTCCCACAGTGGCACTATATAATAAACAGAGTCATCAAATTCCTGGAGGGAGCTTTTATTCCAGTCAGCTGTCTTACTCTCGCGGGAGCGAGATGCTCCCATGAGTCTCATGGCAGCTTGCATTTGGACTGGCTTACTGTTGGAGAAACAGAAATGTAATAGCTGCCAATACTGAATATGGTGACAAATTCCTGGTGTTCTTAAAATGATAAGATAAAGCTACATAGAAAGGCAATGTTAAGGCATCCTGACCCCCTACAAAAAAAAAAGGTCTATGAGGCATTAGTAGTTTGATAAAGCAAACTGTAAATTATTTTTAAAGAAATGTTGTGAGTTTGCAGGAAGCATCTGCAAGACTATATTGGGATCATGAAATTAAAATTAAAAGGCCAGTCCATCTTCACACCTTACTACACTCTCCCGTCGCCTATGTGAGAGATGAGAAAGGAGAGGCCTGTACCAAAGGCTGCGTGCAGCACTGTGTAGGTGTTCTGCAGATGGTTGGTCTCAGGTCCTGGCCACAGTCTATGAAGGGGAGGTGGTTACAGGCCATGGGGGGGTTGGATGCAGGGCCTGGCCGCAGGGCAGACCCTGCATCCAACCTCATGCTGCACACAGTCAAAGGTTCTGTGGGGTTGGCATGAGGTTTTGGTAATAAAAATTTACTTTATGTTAAAAATAAAAACTAGATATTCATTGAAAAAACTACGGTTGACGTGACATGAAAGTTAGGTGCAGTAATAATATCTTTTATGCATTAAAAAAAACTTAGAAATGTACTGAATAAAAACAAAGGCTAAAGGGATGTTTATAGTCAGGTGAAAATGTTAGCTGAAACATACCCTTTTAAACAAAACCACTGAAATTCACCAGTTGTAGTTATCTCAAGCAAGTATAATGTGTCCCAAATTAACTACAACTTGTGTACTGGCCATGCACTGCTAATTGCTTCACATTTTACATCACTCATGACATATTCTATGACATTGTTGATTCCATCAATACAACATCTGAATTACGTCATTGATGACAACACTGTGCATGACGGGCCTGCTAATTATAGGTAATTCTGTGCACGAGTTATAGCAACTTGAGATGATATTTATAATATTTACTATATTTATAATTTAATTTTGGTTTGTTCCACCCTAACCCCCCTTTTTTTCGCTCCGTAACCTTACCCATCATTGAGCCCGAAAAATTCCTTACTAACCTTATTGCTATAAACCTCTTCCCTTCCCATAAACCTTTAAAACATTAATAGCCATACTGCATTGTACCCTTACCCATCCCTGAACCTTAAAAAACAATTACTATCATGTACCCTTAACCACCACAGAACCCAAAAAATCTCCTGCTATCTCCATACCCTTACCCATCAATGAACCCTAAAAACCATTTCTATGCCATAACTCTAGCCAGTCCTTTATTCTAAAAAAATCGTACTAACCTTATCTGTTTTTTAACCCTGAAATCCCTCTTCTACCTTGCAACATTACATATTACTAATCTCTAAAAACCCTTACCATCTTACTACCCACCCTAAACTATAAACCCTCCTTTAAAACCCTTGAACCCTGAAACTGTCCTCATTACATTACCCTGAAAAATGAATTAATAATTATGACATTTCTAATAATATTTACCCTTGTGGTAATGGGGAGCTTGGAAAAAGTACCCAAAACAAAAGCCTGTTTGGTACTTAGCTGTATACCAAAATTGTCTGCAGATGTTTAGAAATACCCCGGGGCCTCCCCCCCTCTTTGCAATAACACACGCCCCCGGGGGGTTTGGGTTCCTGATTCTAAATAAAGTTCGGAAAGGGGGGATGTGTGCTGCCTCTTCTTTTTATTGGAATTTGGTCCCGGGGATGGGTTCCTGAAGCATTTTAGGGCCCGAGAAGAGGGGGCTGTGCACCCGTTCCCCTTAATATATTTGTTTTGGCCCCAGAGGATAGGGCCCCAGAGATCAATATTGGCTTGGGGACCCTTTCTGGCTTGGGGAGGAAAGCCAAATGTTCACTTCCTCTTTAAAATATCATTTGGCCCAAGGGAATGGGAACGCTGGGGCCTGAAGTGTCTCGGAAAGGGGGGCCATGAACCCACCTCCCCATTAAAAAAAACGCCATGGAAGAAGGGGTACCTGTGGCCTAAAAATGTCAGTGCAAAGTGAAAAAGGGGTCAGGCGAGTGCAACCATTACCCCATGGGTTTGTTTGAGGGGGTGGGCCAAATTTGCGTATAGCTCAGCGAAACGGTAAAAAATCTCCACGAGCAGGCAAAAATCCCCCGAACACGCGGAATTGCCTGTTCCGCCCGCTCGCAATGCTTTTTTCCTGTTCGCGAACGCTGTTTGAGTGCTCAGGGAGAAATATCTCGCAAACACACATTTTGAAAGTGCGAACAAGCAAAAAATTCCACGAAGCCGCGAATCGCAGACTTTTTGGCAATTTCGCATTCTCCGCGGGACACCAAATTACCCAAAATCCACAAATTCTGCGAGCGGAACGGAATTTACAGCTCAAGCCTAGAGAAACCCATAAAGGGCAATAAATTGCCTTATGATTTTTTCCTAATGTGCAGGTATCTGCGGATCCCTTTGGTGCTCAGCATTACCCAGTGTGGATCCCTTGTAGAACCGGAAATCCTGCTGCAGCTCATCAAAGGCCCTGCCCCCTTTCTCAACCACTGTGCAAACAAGCCTCCTGGTGCACTACTCATTGGGGGATGAAGTCCCATTAGTTTCTTAGGGTCATTGGGGCCCCATACAGTCTTCGATTACCACTAGTAAGTCCCACACAGCAGGATTGCTGAGAGCTCGTTAGAGGCTCTGCCCCTTTTCTCAACCAAACTGCAAACCTGCCTCCTGGCACACTACTCCTTGGGGGATAAATTCCCCTTGGATGTTGAGGATATTTGCAGGCAAGAACCCCTCCTGTTACCACCAGTAAGTCATACACAGCAGGATTACTGAGAGCTTGTAGGTGGCACTGCCCCCTTTGTGCACCACTCTGCAAATGCACCTCCTGGTGCACTACTTGTTGGGGATGGTATCCCCTTGAATGCTGAGGATCGTTGGGGGCCAATAACCCCTCCTGTTACCACCAGTAAGTACCACACAGTAGGATTGCTGAGAGCTTGTCAGAGACCCACCTCCTTTTCAACCACTCTGCAAATGTGCTGCCTGACACACTACTCGTTGGAGGACTAAGTCTTTAGGAGCCCAGAACCTCTTCTGTTGCCACCAGTAAGTCCCACACAGCGGGTTTTCTGAAAGATTATTGGAGGCTCCGCCCCCTTTCTCAACCATTCTGCAAACCTGCCTCCTAGCGCACTACTCCTTGGGGGATAAAGACCCCTTGGATGCTGACAATCTTTGGGAGCTAAGACCCCCTCCTGTTGCCACCAGGGAGTCATACATAGTAGGATTGCTGAGAGCATGTCACAGGCCCTGCCTTCTTTGCCCACCACTCTGTAAAAGTGCCTCCTGGTGCACTACTCATTGGGAAATGTAGTGCGCTTGGATGCTGAGGATCATTGGGAGACAAAAAAAACTCTAGTTATCACCAGTAGGTCCCACATAGCGGTATTGTTGAGAGCTTGTAGGAGGCCCGTCTACTTTCTCTACCTACTGTACTGACCCATACAGCCACTCACACACCCACTCACAGACCCATATAGCCTATCACAAACCCACTCACACAGCAACTCACATTCCCACACACAGATCCATACAGCCACTCACACATAAACTCACTCAGACACCCACACAGCTACTCACACCCACTCACAGATCCACATAACCACTCATACATCCACTCTGAAAGGTTTCAGGTTCCAGTTAGGAAATCAAATTTAAAAAACCTTTGAAATTTACTAAAAAATAAATGTTACAGGGATGTTATAGTTAGGGTCTAGAAGCAAAAATAACTTCAAAATTCACTGGAAAAAACACAGGTTACACGAACGTTATAGTTGGCTCAGATATCACTCATACAAAACCAGTGAAAATCAGCCGTCATGGTTACCTGCGCTAACTATAACTTATGCCTCTGCAATGCACTGCTTAGGAACTCACATATTACATCACTCATAACATGGCCAGTGACATCACTAATGACATCACTCATGACATCTTAAATCCAGAGTGTGTGCAGTTGTCGAGAGCTGTTCTTGGCACAAAAGGATTTCTGGACTTGTCTACCAAATGAACGCCTCATAGTGACAACTGGACTATTGTCCCTGTAATGAGTTTCACAAATGTAGCATGGTGGTTGAAGCATGCAATAATTTGTATTGATTATAATGTGACCAGGCCTTTGTACCTGTATAGTGTGTAAGGGAGCCTACTGGCTCTTCCCCAAAGTTCCATTTCTCACAGTGAACCCAGAATCCTAGCGCCAATATCCTGTGCACTTGAGCATGTCCATTTATGCTAGTGGAATGGTGTGCAGTACGTGTGTGTATGAGTGAACCGATCAGCACAGAACTGTGTATGCTATTTTGGAAGCCCTTAGCCTAGTAATGTGCACAAGATGAAGGAGAGATTTCTCTCCCAGACAGTTAAACTGCAGACATTACTGAGATTGGATGGAGTTAACCCAGACAAAGAATTGGGAAAAGAGGGGGCAGGCCTCGCTTTATAAATGCAATTAGGTCCTTTATGATACAGAGGGCTTCTTTACTCTCCCCAGAACTGCCATTTGATGTATGGCAGTGGTGAAGTGTGGGACTGCAGTATCTCTTGTGAAAAATCCTTTTAAGGGGAGCAGCCCTTTGTCTCTCTTCCTTATCATTGACAGATGTAGCTGTTTTAAGTCAATGTGCAGACTGCTCACATCCCTTTTAGACTCTATCA
Source organism: Lissotriton helveticus (assembly GCF_964261635.1). Taxonomy (NCBI): domain Eukaryota; kingdom Metazoa; phylum Chordata; class Amphibia; order Caudata; family Salamandridae; genus Lissotriton; species Lissotriton helveticus. The sequence continues at coordinate 383,787,452 of NC_136072.1, read as the reverse complement.
TGGATGTTCCTGTGTGGCACAGCTCTGCTGTGTGGAGTTTCACTCAAGACAAAGGTTGAGTCTAGAGAGCAGCCTGTGAAGAACACATGAATATGGAACCAACTAAAACTTGTTCTGAAAAAGGCAGACTGACAATTCAAATGCTTTGTCTGCCAACTGAACATGTGGACATCGGGCCCACTTGCTGTTTCAGTTCCAAATTCTCTCCAACTGAGTAAAGTGCTCAGAAGATACTGTGCAGCCAAGAAAGGTAATTGCCTAACAGCAAACTTCCCAAAGGTGAAGGACGATCACCTGGAGTCCGAACTAAAGGAAGAAGTGCTGCCTTGTCCTGGGACCCAAGAAGCCCTGTCTGAGCATGAAGGGAAGGAAAACACCTACCCTGCAGGGTGAGTGGATCATTGTAGGTACAGAAGCAATTTATCCTGGTGCAGAAGACGTTCTTAAAGAGATTCACAAGCTCAAAAATTGACACAGTTAAGCCAACTGATTGGAGCAGCTTATTTGGAGTGACTCCAGTACTGCTAAACTGAGTGGGGATGTCTCTATGTACAATCTCTGTTGTTGCTGCCAAGTCACAGGAGCATGTGTGCTTGAATGTCTAGCCTGGCTGAAGAAATGGTAGATATCTGTCTGTGGCACCCAATGTGTTCCAGTGTATGGGGATAGTGACCACGGCCCTGCGAATTCATGCTTTGCAGTCCTGACCACCCAAAAGTAGTAAAGACCTCAATACAAAGGTGCCCACCAGGGTGCCCCACTCCTAGTAGAGAACTTGGCACTACCCAGATGTTCCTGGGAGCAGGTCCAAATCCGAAGTTCCGAGTGTGTCATCTTGTGGCACGTTGTGCCAAACATAGCACATGGCAGTCGTGACACAGATTACTTCAGTGGCCGATAGGTATACTTCAATCTGGACCCAGGACATCACCTGGAAGTGTGACACTATAGCTCTGCACCAGGAGAAGGGGACTATGAACTACCTCCACTCCGGGAGACCCTGGCATGACAGATCCAAAACCTACAGGTATGACAGGACCAGACCTGCTGAATTGTTGAAGAAGGCTCGTGCCAAGGAATAGCAAGATCCCAGAGGGGACCTACGCTAGAAGAAATTGCTCATTTATCAACCCTTCCTAGACTAGTTCTTCAGCCAGTAGCTGCTCACCTCCAGTAGGACTGCCACATGGGATTGCCTCAACTATCAATGGTGCAACCACCACTGTGGGAAGGTTCAATGCAGCCCAAGAGCCGTATCATCAAAACACGTTAGAAAGTGAAACAGATCCCTTATGACTGTATGTTCAGCTCTGCACCTACACTAGAAACTATTTTCACAGTAACCCTGAGAACCCTGATACAAATACAGTGGGAGGAAGGAGTGTGGGTTGAGTACATAGAGGAGGGGGCATTCCACTTTGAAGCATATAAGACTAAAACTCACGAGTTGGGTATTTCAACATTATTGTAGAGTGCAGTATTTTGCTTTCTGTGTAATAAAATACTCTTATATCAAGAGAGCAGGATAGGTCTGTGAAATTATCTTTTTGCACTGTTGCTAGTAGTGCTGAGCCAAAGTAACTACATAAAAAACTCCCTGGAAAGCCTGTGACTAACATTGAAAGTCAAGTGTTGCAAATGTTGTACTTGGCCCCATTTTGCAGAGCCATAGTTGAACAGGCCCAAGGAAAGTAGAGGCATAAAATTGCAGTCCCCGCAGCTGTGGCTCCCCTCTTGTATGTGGCCTGGGAAAATAATGTCAGGGTAGTATGGAGACTTCTCAACATACGAAGACAGACAGTGCTGTACAATGGCAAAATATCTACCAGGCATGAGGCTATACAACATATGCTATTGGAACTGGGAAAATAGACGTGGCGTGCTTTCGGCGCTGGGCAGGATGGCGGCGTGACTACGGGGCTCCGCGCTGAGGGTTTTCTAATGGCTCCATTGTGTGAGGAGAACACCTCTTTTCGGAGCGGAGAAATGAGCGCCTGACGTGACCTTGTTGCTGGGAAGCCTCTGGTATCTTCAGGTGCGGACTTTTCCTATTTTTCCCCATTTTCGGCGTGACATGCCGTTTTTCTCATGTGTAACGGCTGTGATTTTGAACCCTGAACTCTGTGCATCGTGCTGAAGATTCTACTCAAGTGCGCTCTTCCCTCACGTCCTGAAAATGATTAATGGCTGGTTTTTAATATGGGCAAGTGACTTTTCTTTTATTTTAATTTCCTGAAGTTTTTCCTGCTACTCCAAGAAATTATCATTTATTTTATTTATTTACGGCCGCCATTTTGTGATTCCTTCTTTTTACTCCACATCATCTGAATATCACCTGAATAATAACTGACTTTTTTCTTCAACTTTTTTCGTATTTCCTTCTTTTTTTGGCTTGATCCCCCTCACTACTCAAGAAGAGCTTAGGTATCCTCATTATGTCACTTTTTGTCACTATTCATGGGGTTTCAGGCTGACTAAGAAGGTAGACCCTGCGAACCCTTTATAGAACTGAGTCTCTATTTTACTGCTCTTTGGATTTTTTAAAATCAAATATTGCTTATAATGTTCCCTCTGTTTTTCTATGGGAAGACTAAGAAATCTTAAGCTTACTACTTCCTCCAAACTTATCACACAGTCAGACTCTGACTCTCCTCTTAACAAAATGGAGGACATTTCGCCTCAGATACCTGATTAGGCGTCAAGTACCATTCCAAAATCACATTTGTCAAGTAAACTACCAGCAATCTCCACCAAGCGAACTAAAAAAAAAGACCCTCCGTCTCCAGTGAACTCATCCTCGGCCTCCATGGATAAAATCCTGGAGGTAATTCATGCTCTGAAACCTTTCATTGAAGAAACCAATAAAACTTTGCAGCATTTGGATGACAGATGGTCTTCATTGGATTTGCTTATGCTTGTTGTGGAACAGAGAACGGAATCGCTGCAGGTCTCGTGCTCTCGCATCACCTTTCTCAAGTCTGAGATATCCCTACTTAAGTAGCAGTTGGAGGATTTAGAAAACTGAAATCACAGGAATACCCTCTGAATTAATGGTCTTGTTGAGAATGTAGAGGGCTCCAACCCAACCGTCTTTTTTCAAACAATTTTGCCTAAGCTCTTGGACTTACCTACTACATCTCCTCTCAATATCCAAAGGGATCATAGACTTGGACATAAGATCTCTGCAAAACCTCAAGGAGTCATCATGTTTTTCTTCCAATATACAGATCTTTCTGCAGTCAAATCACAAAAACAATTTTTTGGTAGGGTCAACGCCTATTTTTCTCTCAGGATGTGGCTAAAGATACAGCTGATCGTCGGAAAAAATTCCTTGATCTTCGTCCTCAATTGCGATCTCTAAATGCCAGATACAGACTTATTCATCCTTGTCTTTTCAAGGTTGTAGTGTAGTTCCTATTATCCCAATAGGCTCTGCGCATTGGAATAATATCTTCAATAGTATAGACCTAGGGCAGAGGTTAACTAGGTCTTCTACCGACGATATTAGACTTAAAGTTTTGTGTTTGCCAGCTAGCTCAGAGTTCACTAGAAACTTTCTCGAATAGGCAAGGAGGATTTTAACCTCCCTGGATAGACAAGAAGGGATTTAGTTTCTGACAACCATAGAACATGACAACTTTGCTCTCCCCTAATCAAGAGTGTATCTCTAGAGTCGTGTGAAAACAATAGACAACTTATTTTACTCAGTCAGTACGTGCATTCTTAGTTTCACCAGTTTGTAGAGAAATAAGAGATAGGCGTGGTTCAATAAAAGATGTTATTTATTGATCAGTCTCTTTTCTCATACAAGAGAAATGAATCGCTATTATTGCAATACTTGTAGTTAAGTAAAGTGCATACAGTAGAGACAGAATTATAAAATAATACTGTAAAAGCATTGATATGGTTTCTGAGCCATATGATACTTTAAAATGGATAAAATAGATACATACATATATACATTTGACTAATCGTACTCAACTGGTGCTTCTAACCACGCCTACCCCAATGTACCTGACCTAAGCCTAATACGTGGGCGGGAGTAGATAAGTAGCAGTTTAAGTTAAGTTTGTTTTGCCAAGGGACTGACTCGAGAATTCTCTGCAAGGGGTTATTCAGTTCTGTACCTGAGATCTAGAATGATGGAGGGCTGGTATCTCTTATCCCAGGTCTTGATATTCCAGCTGCCTGCGAGGGCTGCTTGGAAGCGCCGGAGCTGGATTTCTCGGCAGGAGAAAGGCAGCGTCTCGTTCTCAGCGCGTCAGGAAGGCGGGGCAGCGTCTGTGGGCTTCGCTCTCTGCTGGGCTCCTCAGCACGTCTCGCTGCTCCGATCTCGTCACCACCGCATGTGTTTGCTTAAGGCAATGTCGGTAATATTTATACCTGAAAGGTGCCGAGATTGACGTAAGGATGGACATATATACGTCAATAAGGATGTCATATGAACGGGCTCGTTCGCACATTCTTTTGCTGAAGTTCTCGGTGAAATCAAAACAATGGCTATGGGAATTTCCCAGGTCGCTGTAGGTTTGATTTGTTTTGAGAACTCCGTATGCCTTATCAGGGGCTGGAGGAATATCGCTTGTCTAATTAGATGGCATGCGTTATGACCTAATCAGATAACGCGCTTCTGTGCCGTGGTGTGGCTTAATCAGATAACGGTTTTTTGCACCGTTGGATGGCTGCTAGTTAATTATTATCCAAACCAGGGTCAGGAATAGGGGAATCGAAACAGTACCTATAGGAATACATCACACCCACTCCACGTAGACTATGTCCATATTTACAAATCTAGGCATAGTGAATATCAGTAGCGTTTGTGTATACCGTACCACCCCAAAATACATTTATATGCATTCCGAAAATTGGATTTTATAAAATATACGTAACACAATCACATGTACTGTCACGTATACTATAAGCACAAGCAGTCTAATAATGCTAAACATATAACGCATATTTCTAAATTCAGCATCAATAAACGCGAAAATTACACATGAAATGGCTCTAAATACAGAAAAAAAGTGCGAGACCATTTCATCACAATCATAAAGTTATGTATAATAGTGCTAGAGGATAGCGAATGTCTCGTGACTACCTAAAAATAGAAATTTAGTTCTCTAAGAATAACGTCTACTTTAAGCAGAAGATAAGTGCCCCAAAAATCGTAAATATTTTGGAATTGGTGGAAAAGTTCTTGCAGTCTGAAAAATTTATGAGAAAATTTTTCATATCGCTTTTCTTTAAAAGTTGAAGGCCAAATTCAGCATGTAGGGAACTCCGAGTGCCAATTTGCTCAAAGTTATTCCTGCTGTTCTGGTGAAAACATCATATCATTTAGACTGTTGAAAAAACTGTCAACAGCTTCTTGCGTAAGTTCCACTAATTCGGAAAAAGTTGTTACCATGCATTCATGAGCTTGAGCATGATTGCCTCCATTGATGTTTTGATCAGCATAGCTGACTGAAGGTCGTACCTGATCGATGCTGCTTTCATCTTGTACTTCACTACCCCTCAATCGTAGTGGTGAAGACTCCACGAATGCCATCATCAGGATTGGTAGCCGCTGGCGACAGCACAATGCATGAGCCGTTACCGGACCCAACAAGGTATCTGCGTCCATTGGCACATCCGATTGTAGTGCCAGACAGGTGTCCAACACGCATTCTTCGCCGCATAGCAAGCATCTTACAGGCATAACACAACTTTGCCACATTGGTCTAAATGAAAGAAACCAAGTCATGTTCAGGTCTCTAAGCCGGGATAGTCCAAGGATTTTAGTTACCCGGTCCCGGTAGCCAATGGCTAGGATCATTTCTTCCCTTGTCGCAGGTGTTTTGTCTGTGACATGGTTTGCCATAGCGAAATAACAGGATCAAAAATAGAATACCCGCTACTAGTCCTAAAAGGAGAGGAAGTCCGCCAAAAATGGAATGGACAAAGTCTGGAAAAATACCCAGGATGGCTTTGAATGGAGTTAAAGCACCCGAAAACACTGCTTTAAATACACTGGAGATACCAGTGGTATCAGAAATATTTAAGATTTCGTTCAGTATTTCTGCAAAATGTATGGGGGAATTAGTTGATAACAATGAATGAATCTCTTCTGTTGTCCTTGCAACTTGGAGATCATACGTTTCTTTTGATGACGTGAGCCTCGTCGGCGTCTGTAGGAGCACAGTCTTCATTCTGCTTAAAGTATCTATTCGAATAGAAGCAATTTTCAAATCGGGCCATAACCTTGCCTCCCTGTCTGCAGAGTCGCTGGGGAACAATACATGTTCACAGCACATGACCTTCCTAGTCACATTTATGAGATAAGGTTTTCCGGGCAGCAAACTACAACATCTGCGATCTACTATTAGAATGTAACTCCCGTTCGAGAGTCTCCTAAAGAATGGTTCTATTCGTGTTGCAGGTGTGCCTAGCTGGTAACATGAAAGGTTATTTGAAGTCCATTCACAGGCTCCGTGCAAACTAATACCCTGACACAGAAGTGTACCGCTCAGTGATCTTGCACAATTATCGCCACTGAGAAACACTTTCTGGCCTTTATTGCTGACACATTCGTGTGTATAGGGCAAGTTCCATATTGACTTAATGTATCCTTTACCCAACCTTTCATACTGGCCTGCCTGTTTATATTTTTGGCAGAATTGAAACTGGAAAGTAGTTATCGGAATATTTATTATTCCATGTATTATCCATTCAATGACAGGTCGTTCTGACATTGTCAATGGTAATCTCTCAAGTTTTTCAATGGTCAGAATTGTATAGTCAGCACCCTTCTGTGCCAAACTGATTTGTTTATCAGTGAGATTAAAAATATTAAATAATGACGTTGTGTTGATTAAACGCCAAGGCACATAGCCAGAACGCAAATTTTGTAACGTCCAGCCAAGCTGTACAATAGAACGCAATTGGGACTGACCGTGTTGTAACATCAGTAAGTCTTGCGATATTATATCGATTGCTGAAGACACAATGCTGTCCAGAGAATATATTCTGGAGGACAGAGTCATTAACCCATTGTCCACCACAGAAAGTGATTTTTCCAAATTAATACGGTCAATTTCCCGTATTTTTTCTGCTGTCTCAATTTGAGTTACTTTCCAAACTTCGTTATATGCTGCATATATAGAGGCCGCTATGAAACGTTTTTGACGCTGTTTGCGTGGTCCCAATATGAAATCACGCAAGTCAGCACCTTCTGTAAGTAAAGTTAGGTGTTGCTTAATTTCAGCCAGTGTGGACGTTTGTAGCCATTGAAGGCAGAGCTTGCCCACGCTGTAGGTTGTTACTATCCCTGGATGTTGTCTTTGGGAATATCTAGGGTCTGGCCTAGTCAATGTGAACCCCTGTTCTTTGTTCAGGAATCTGTCTTGACAGTTATTTGTGTCTGTGGGCCAGATCAACCATTTTTTCCATTCAGGATGTGTTCTGTTTTGGTTTATTATATGGTTTACGTCTATCTCAACATCTATAGAGCTATTACTGTTCACTGTTGGCTTTGGAATAGACGGTTTGTTCAAATCTTTGATTTTGGCTAAGCCAAGACAGGTAGTTTGTTGAATAGTGTCGTTCAAAAATATAATTTGTTCTGGGATCATGCAGGCTCTAAACAATGATTCTATACCTTGTACTTGCCAATCTCTTGTACCCCAAACAGTTTTTGCTTCAATATTATTGTTCCAGAAATCAAACCCAAATGTATTCATTTGTTCAAAGAATTAATCGGAATATATCAATTTTGTGTTTGTAAGCATGGTCTTCATACCTGTCTTATTTGACAATTTGAAATAAAATGTTTCTGCATTACTTGTGTTAAACCCTGAAAAGTATGAATATTTATCATAAAATGTTTTCGAGCTATCTTTTGGAGGAGTAGCACAATGTTCCCATTGGTTATAATTTAAAACATTTCTAGGTTGAGCAGATTTATGTAGATAATGGTTACCATAATGGTTGTAGCAGAACATCTGATCATAATTAGACGAACCCTGCAAATAATCATGTTCTGTAAATTTAGCAGACATAACAAGATCAGACATCATATCATTGATACTTTCAAAGTCCCAATCATCTGCAAATGAGCTTGGTTTTACAAAGTCACTCAATGAGATCTTGAATTGGTGTGGATACTTCAGGATTTCAACCGGACCATAGATTTCATAATCAGTTTTGTCCCATGCTACACCGCCTGGTATAGGATTGGCTGTGAAGTTTACTGAAGAAAGTTCTCTTTTCTCGATGTGTGAAGATGTGTGTGGTTTAAGGACCAAGTTGATTTTCTGGCTTGCTGTGTCCATTTTAGCATATTTCCCTTCAATGAAATGTCCCAAACATAGTACTAGGATGAGCCAAAGAATGAGGATAAATGCACCGAAGGCCACCCAAAATTCAATCCATGGAGAGATCAGATAGGTTTCTTTCAGCTGTTGAAAAAGTTCCTTAGCTTTGTCTTTAAAAGTTTTTGTTGATGGCTGTTTCTTTGCTTCACTCAGGTCTTCAGATGAATCATCGAAGTTGATGAAGTAGGCGGATGCTGTTCTGTCAATTGTTCCAATTGTTTTTGGATTTTGCTTTGTTTCATTAGCAAAGTCTGCAGTTACATCATCATAGGTTGTTATTTCTTGATGAAAAGTTTTTATTTGGTTTTTAAGAGGTTCAAGTTCCATTGCTTTGTTGCATAGTCCTTGTTGATTCACTGTAGATTTTCCAAATGTGATCAGTCTTCCATTTTGAGCCTCTGTATTCGTAGCAAACATTGGTGTTCTGCTATTTCTTGGGAGTCCACTTGGCCTACTGTTTGTTATCGGCCACATGATTGTGGTTTAACCAGGTCGATGGATACAACTCGGTTCTCCTTTTTACCAGCAAGGGGCGGTAGTACTACTGATCTTGTCCCGTTGACAGACAAGACAGGAACTGCTTTTCTGTAAGAAGGCCCAAATTCCTTCTTTACCGCGATCTTTTCTCTGACTAGATCCCCGACTTTTGGAATCCAGACAGGCCTTGCTGGGACAGGTGGTTTCTCTTCAGTGGTTGTTGGCTGTTGTTTCAGTTTTATGTTGCTCAGGTCTTTTCTTGTTTCATTTAAGTCCTGCAAAATAGCCAATCGATCTTTGATATCAAAGCTTTTGTCTTTAACCACTGAAGTCTGACTATCAAGATCTTGGATTATCATTCTAGTCCCGAACAATAGTTCGTACGGACTGAACCCTTTCAGAGAATTCCTTGGCAGGTTATTTAGACTACGTTGGGCACTTATTAGATGTTTGACCCACCCAGTACCCAAACCTAATACCTTTTCCGTTATAGATTGCTTTATGTCTTGGTTTTTTCTTTACACCATCCCGTATCCCTCAGGAAGGAAGTGAGAAGAGTCCCGCTATGCTATGCTCATTTGGCCATGCTTCCCCATAAGCTTGAGGGCTAAAGGGAATACATTAGTCAAAACGTAGCATGCTCCTAGCGTATATGCCATTCTAGACTCGCAAATCTTTGTATAACAGTCCAGACGTCAGCCGAGCGCTGGGGTCTACATTATAAGTGAAAATTAGTCTTTTTATGTTAATATAACGCTTTTTTTTCATGATGGGGGCTTTCTTATTGTTGTTCTTTTTCTGGAGTGAAGTGCCATGGTAATAGTCCTCCTCGCTCGCCACTGCGATCTCTATTGCAGTCTGGGCAGTTTTTTACAAAATGTGATGATGCAGGCTCATGCCTGGCCACCAGTACACTGATTGTAATTCTTCCAGAGAATCTTTTAGCTTAAGGTGTCTGAGACCCTCACCCATATGTGCGTCTGCTATTAACAAGCCTCTCCTGTCCGTGTTTGGAATCACTCTATCCCCCACTCCAGGGATTCGAGCAAAAGGAACGGAGTTTGCATCGATTATGTATGTATAATTGAGTGGATAATTGATCGGTAGCGCCGAGCAGTCGCCTTTTGATGATGTTTTCACCGCCAGCACAGTTTCACCGTCAATGTGTTTTTCTGTACGCTTTTTTGTAGCTACGGAAGCCGGTTTAGTTGCTACCGCTGTGGCTGTCTCAGCCAATGAATTCCCTGCAACGTGAACGCCATCACGCTGATGACTCAGTGAATGTATCAAGTGAGTTTTTGGTAGTTCTTTCTGTAAAAGAACTACTTGTTCCCAAAGCACTTTTTGCTTTATTGTTGCACCTGTGTCATCTTTATAACCGTTTTGAATCCATTTCTGTAAATCGTTATTGTATGATTTGACGCAGTAATACGAATCGCACACAATAAGTGTCGGGAATTCGCGATCGGCATTATCTAGCGCCATTTTTAATGAAATTATTTCCGTTTGTTGTTCTGAATTATTTTCCACTGAGTGTGTTTTTGTAAGTAGAGGTCTTAATTTACCTCCGCGCCACACTTCTTTTACAATTTCGCATGTGGCCTTGTAAGCCAGCTCTCCCCAAACTGAGGGTTGAGCATGCCCGTCTGTATGTATTACACAGGCGTACTGTCGTAAAGGCAGAATGTCGATTGGCAGAGGGTATTCTTTCTCATATTCTAGATATTTTAATTCTTTCATTTCCGGGTCAAAATAGTATTTTATTTTGTCTGTAGCAACAGAATTTACCCATTGTATCCATTCTGGATTTAGTGCAGTTGTCTGTAAATTACATGGTGTTGTTAATGCCTCAAAAGCTGATTCTGCTGTTCTGACTGTAACCTGTCTACCGTCTGCTTTGTATTTTTCTTTTTCTACAGCTGTTTGAACCGCATGAACAATGTTTTCCTTAATGCTGAACCTTTTTTCAGCTTCTGTGTACAAATGTGATTTGTATGCTATTGGTACCTTCTCTCCCTCATTAGAGGTCAGGTATGTGAATTCGCATCTTCCTGGGATGACTCGAATCACAAGGTTGCGTGTGTTGTCACATGTTTGTAATTTTGTTTTAACTAACATATCTGTTTGTAAAGATCTCAAAATTTCTGTGTGTTTTTGAGTCCAATTGATTCTTTTAAAATCTGGTTTTATTAGATCATAGAGAGGTTTAATTCTCTCTGCATAATTTATAATGTAAGTTCTTCCGAAATTCAGGAAGCCTAGAATTGATTGTAGGTTTTTTAGTGTTCTGGGTGCTTGGATTACAGCACATTTCTCTAGGAAATTGTCAGCCAGGCTTTTGCCTTCACTTGATAGTTCATATCCTAAAAACAGGACTGTTAGATGGGCAATTCTTGACTTTTTAAAGTTGAATTTGTAACCCTCTGCTGCGAACCCAAGTATTATGGTGTTCACTCTTTTCAAGTGAGTATCCAAGTCATCGTCTGTTAGATAGATGTCGTCGACATTAGATAATGCCTCGTCATCATATGTTTGTAGTAATTCTGTTACTCTCGCTGAGAATAATCCTGGGCTGTTCTTGAACCCCTGGGGCAAACGACAGAAATTCTTTTGCGTGCCATTTATTGAGAACGCCGTCAAATATCTGCTCTCTGGTGCTATATTTTGACAAAAGAAACCATTAGAAATGTCTAAGGTTGTTTTGTATTTTTTGCGCACTATGTTATTCATTTGTGCAGCACTGTGCGAGTTTTGTACTGCAAATGTTTTGCAACATGAGTTAAGGTGTCTGTAGTCCAAAACAAGACAATATGAATTGTCTGGCTTGGAGACAGGAAACAAAGGGTTATTCATTTGTGAGGTGCAAGTTTCAATCACCCCCTGGTATTCAAGTTGATCTAGGATCTCTTTTACCTGTTTTTTAGCTTCTTGCTTAATCGGGTACTGCCTCTGGGCAGTAGGTTGTGATTTTAACTGGATTTTGTGAGGAGGAGAGTCCTCATCCCATCCCACATGATTTTTATATAAGGCAGGGGCTTGAGCTACTGCCCACTTTCTTGAAAGTGTATATTTTTTATGAATTGGAATATGGTTTGAGAAGGCAGGCATAATTATTTCTTCGCCATGTGGGCACTCCCTGACAAACTCTGGAGGCCAGTCTTGTTCAGCTAGAAGGATGTCATAGCCCTTGGACAAATTATCCCAAAATAGTCCCCTTATTTTTCTAGTCTTATCCCCCTCTATACGCAATGTTATTTCATATATTTTATGAGGTTTGCTAACTCTGGTATCTGCAGTTTCCACCTGAATGTATTCATTCGTGTTCACTGTCTCCAGATGATTCATAAGGACTTTGCGAGCTATGCTCACTTCTGCTGCGCTGTCTAGCATTGTCTGAGCCCATTCTCCGTTTTTCAGCTGTGTCCTCAGTATTCTCGGCATTGTTGATTACTTTAATACTGGCTACCTTCTTTTTTGGAAATTGTAATTTTTTATTCAGATGAGCAGGTTCTTTGTCTTTGGACTTGACGTGCTCATTCCTTTGTTCTGATCGTCCTCTTCTTTCCGATTTCTGCGAGGAAGTCTGAAAAGATTGAGAGGGACGTGTATCAATATCTTGATATCTATCAGGTTTCTTTATATTATCCCTATTTCTAAGGTTGTATTTTTTCACAGAGGGCTCCCGTTGGGGAGACTTGCGTCCTTGGTCGGGAGATCTTTCTCTCTGCCAAGGAGACCTTCCTCTGGACTGGAATCTTTTCTCTTTAGGATTGGATTGTTTATTTCCATCCCAGCTCTTTTTTTGATTGTTTAAATTATTTTTTATAAATACCTTTTCAGGACTTTCAACTAGTTGGGGTTTCACTGGTATTCCACCCAAACTATCTCTTCCTAGTTCTTCATAGGATTTTTCTATGATTCTGGCAATTTCAGATGGTTGGTCTGCTATATTTGTCTCTTTTAACCTCTGGCGAATCGCCACATTTGCTGCTTCTCCCTTTATGTTGGCTAATAATATTGCCGAGACCTGCTTGAAGTCTTTCAGTAATTTCATACCGAGAGTTAAGGCGGGTTCTGGACCGTATTCATCTTGAATCTGTTTTAGCACATCTGGTATTACTGACATGGATGGTACACCATGTGTTTTTGTGTAAATGGAAGCAAAGACTGTTCCCCAAGTGTCACAGTCCTCCACATGTGGTGCGATTCCCATTGGAAGACAGATAGTCAGAATCCTATGTTTCTCAACAGGGGTGGTATCTGGAAACACCGCCTCTATTTGAGTTATTTTTTGTGCTAGCCAGAAAGGAATTTGTTCCCGTTTTGCGGGTACCTTACCTAGACAGGACTGTATGTTCTGTGGTGTAATTTTATTTGTGTTCCCCTGATGACTGGTCAGCTGTGGAATTTTAATTGCTGGTTGGATTGTTGAAGTCCGCATTACATATTGGACTAATTGTCTATGTATTTTTATTAATTGTTTTAGCTGTGCTAAAAGCTCTGGTGCAGGCATTTCTTCAATGTCTGGATGTGGTGTGTATCCGGCTAGGACCGGCCACGTTGCTCCTGGTCTACCTAGTGGACCGAGCCTGGTGATGTGATTATTATGTTTTAGGGCGCAATTAAACAAGAGCAGATGCTCTTGGAATTTGAGTGGTATTTCCACCTCCTCGAAAGGAGTGTACTCATTAGGAGGTTCCTCTATTTTGTAATAGTGGAAGTCCTTTGTTACAGCGTTTGCTGCTGGAAAGTTTATCCATGAATAGAATACCTCTGTCTGCCGATATTCGTGTGCCTCAATTATGAATATGACTGTACCACCTCTTGGTGTCAGTCCATTTTCTATAAGTTTTAAAGTTATAGATTTCCTTATGTTGACCGGGATGAGTATTATATCCGGGTCATTTTGTAGCAGAGTATTATCAGCTGCTATTAGTTCAGCTGCTAGTCTAGCTGTCTCTCTTTCTTCTTCAGTGTCTGACATACTATTGTCAAGAAGATTATTTTATTTATTTGCAGATCAGGTTTCTATGGAAACAAAAATTAGATGCACAATATTTTGGAACAGTGTATCCTTCAACGTTGAATAAACCAAGAACCATACATAGGAGTTTCCTCCTGCGCGGTTTGGCGGATATGACCTTTCACCCACTCCAGACGTCTTTGGAGTATTATGGGAAAAAAGGGGTCTGTGTGAAAAAGCACGACTGAGTTACTCTAATGTCTTGCGTTAGTTTTATCGCCTATCCAAACGTTGGGCGCCATGTAGTGTAGTTCCTATTATCCCACTAGGCTCTGCGCATTGGAATAATATCTTCAATAGTATAGACCTAGGGCAGAGGTTAACTAGGTCTTCTACCGACGATATTAGACTTAACGTTTTGTGTTTGCCAGCTAGCTCAGAGTTCACTAGAAACTTTCTCGAATAGGCAAGGAGGATTTTAACCTCCCTGGATAGACAAGAAGGGATTTAGTTTCTGACAACCATAGAACATGACAACTTTGCTCTCCCCTAATCAAGAGTGTATCTCTAGAGTTGTGTGAAAACAATAGACAACTTATTTTACTCAGTCAGTACGTGCATTCTTAGTTTCACCAGTTTGTAGAGAAATAAGAGATGGGCGTGGTTCAATAAAAGATGTTATTTATTGATCAGTCTCTTTTCTCATACAAGAGAAATGAATCGCTATTATTGCAATACTTGTAGTTAAGTAAAGTGCATACAGTAGAGACAGAATTATAAAATAATACTGTAAAAGCATTGATATGGTTTCTGAGCCATATGATACTTTAAAATGGATAAAATAGATACATACATATATACATTTGACTAATCGTACTCAACTGGTGCTTCTAACCACGCCTACCCCAATGTACCTGACCTAAGCCTAATACGTGGGCGGGAGTAGATAAGTAGCAGTTTAAGTTAAGTTTGTTTTGCCAAGGGACTGACTTGAGAATTCTCTGCAAGGGGTTATTCAGTTCTGTACCTGAGATCTAGAATGATGGAGGGCTGGTATCTCTTATCCCAGGTCTTGATATTCCAGCTGCCTGCGAGGGCTGCTTGGAAGCGCCGGAGCTGGATTTCTCGGCAGGAGAAAGGCAGCGTCTCGTACTCAGCACGTCAGGAAGGCGGGGCAGCGTCTGTGGGCTTCGCTCTCTGCTGGGCTCCTACGCACGTCTCGCTGCTCCGATCTCGTCACCACCGCATGTGTTTGCTTAAGGCAATGTCGGTAATATTTATACCTGAAAGGTGCCGAGATTGACGTAAGGATGGACATATATACGTCAATAAGGATGTCATATGAACGGGCTCGTTCGCACATTCTTTTGCTGAAGTTCTCGGTGAAATCAAAACAATGGCTATGGGAATTTCCCAGGTCGCTGTAGGTTTGATTTGTTTTGAGAACTCCGTATGCCTTATCAGGGGCTGGAGGAATATCGCTTGTCTAATTAGATGGCATGCGTTATGACCTAATCAGATAACGCGCTTCTGTGCCGTGGTGTGGCTTAATCAGATAACGGTTTTTTGCACCGTTGGATGGCTGCTAGTTAATTATTAACCAAACCAGGGTCAGGAATAGGGGAATCGATACAGTACCTATAGGAATACATCACAAGGTCACCTATAAGGAAAAGACTACCACATTTGACGACCCAGTCGTATTATAGGAATTCCTTCATCAACATGGAGCTGTCGCAATGGATACTTCAAAACCTACCTAAGTTATTATTTTACTTCACCTTGTCCTATGTTTTCTTGTGTTTGTAATTCCTTGATCGTTGTTTTTGCTTATATATCTGTTTTTGCTACTGTATTAAGTTGTTGCTCTTACCTATTGTTCTCTCTTTTCTCTTACCATACATGTTTTATTTCATCTATATGTTTTATCCCTTTCCTTATACAGGTGTAGTTCTTTCTCCAGTTATCGCTTTCCTTATGGTCTCCCCCTTTTGTCAAAGTTTTACCCATGGTCCCTTTGAGGGCTCAGAGAAACTCTGATGGTGTTGTCATCATCTTCTTCTGGTGTAGCCATCCCCCACTTCGTGTTGTATTGTAGGTATGTTTTTCAGTCGTCATTTGTATAACATGTACTGTCTCTGTGTTCTCCATCTTATCTTTCTCTCTTTATTACTCTTTTTTACGGTCTCTCCTCTCCACACTTTTTCGCATTTCTTTTTCTTGACCTTTTTCTCTCTTCTGTCTTCTCCATTGAACCATATGTTTAAGATTGATTGTGGCATTGTATGCTTGCTGAATGCTTAGGTTATTTCCTTCCGGTCACATTCAGAGTTACTACATGGAATATTAAGGGATTAAGTAATCCCATTAAAAGACAACAAGTATTGTCCCATTTAGCTAAGTTAAAAACAGATGTTGCTCTACTCCAAGAATCTCATTGGTCTGATACTGAAGCTTCTAAGTTAAAGAAATGTTGGGTGGGCAATGTTTTTTCTTCTCCGGCTTTAGGTAAGAAAAATAGTGTTTTGATTCTCTGTCTTAAAAAATGTCTTGTTTCAGTTGTTCATCAAGAATCTGACTCTGATGGACATTGGGGTATTGTTGAATTACTTATAGATAAAATACAGTTAGTTATCTTTAATGTTTATGGCCCAGTTTCCATTGATAAAGCATTCTGGACACAGATCTCTGATAAATTACTTTTGTTTGACAATGACTATATTGTTTTTGGTGGTGACTGCAATCAAATTCATGACCTCATTTTGGATAGGCACTCGCCAGTAAAATTTGTAAACACTAAAATGCATTCACAATTCACCACCACCATACTCCGTAAATCTTCAGTTTATTTTTGGAGACTTTGTCACCCAGACCTCCGAAAATATAGTTACTTTTCACTCCCACATTGTTAACCGCCAGGCTTCATGTGCAGTGTCCATTCCTGATGATAGCCAAAGACTACCGCTCCCATAATGCACTAGAGTGGTCAATTACTTAAATGCTTTCCCATGCTGCACTGCTTCGAGGTCAGGTGACATTTTTTAACATATAAGCAGCCAGCTCCCGTTTTCAGGTGCTTGGCTTTTTTGCGAGGACCACCCTCTTGTTGCCTGCAAGTTTGGCTGACTCCCGGTTTCGAGACTTCCTACCACTCGGATGTTATCTGGAATCTTCATTGTATTCTCACCCCAGCTAATCTACTGTGAGCGCGAGGTCGCGCTAAATCTAGCTCAACAGCTCTTTCCTTTCAACCCTGCTGTGAGGGCGAGGAGGCGCAAAATCTGGCCCAAAAGTTCTTTCCCCACAAACCTGCTGTGAGCGCGAGGTCGCTCTATTTAGAGCTCAAGCTCCCTCTCCCCTCCATCCTGCTTTGAGCGCGAGGACGTGCTAATTCTTGCTTGGACGTTCTCTCTTGCCCTTGCAGTGAGAACGAGTTCGTTTACCTAAATCTTTCAGTGACATTTACATGCCTGGCGACCACGTCTGTTTTGCTTTACTCAATAAGTCACCATTCTTTAGAGCGCGAGGTAGCGCTGTTGAAGAACCTAATTTTTTGTTGTTGTTTGTTTTGAATGACAACCAATAACTTTATTGATCCGGCGCCATCAGAACAATTAGTCCATTCCACCTTTCAAGAATTGTACTTTCTGTCAGACTGGCTTAAGAACATTACTGAGTTGCTTTGGATGATTTTTATTTCTTTTGGTGCACAATTGGAATTTACCAAAAAACTACTTAGATAGCTAGTTAGGTTGTTCTCCTTTTTTTTTATTAAGACGTGGTGAAATAGAGGTAGTTTTACACTTCCAACACTGTACTTCCCCATTTACACAGGTTGTGCTCTGGGAAGGAACATTTTTTTTCATTCTCTTGGAAATCAGACTTTTGAGACCTGATGTTATCCTGGAACTATCTCCCAAAGTGATTATGGAAAAGCATATAACTTTTGGCTGTAAAATTAAGCTGATCATTCATTAACTTGGTATAACCTGCCTCACTGTATTCTCTTTATTGCATGTGTGTCTGTCTTTTATTACAGAATTACCAGAAGACTCGGAGTAGCCCTTTTCTCCTCACCTGCATATTAGAGTCTTGGTGGTCCATCCAGGTCTCTTCACTTCCTTGGGGTATTAATCTACCTTTAGTGTGTCTTGATGGTTTGAGGTGATTGTACCCTACGTGAGTGGAGAGACACTATCTTCGCTCCTGTGGATATTGGTCTTTCTGGCAAGGGTCCAGATCCTGACACACATCAATCACAATCCTGTATTGACTATCTCTTTTTAAGTAAATCCTTAGCTCAGCATGTCCTCCACTCTGAGATAGGTTCTAATTTAATATCAGATCATTCCCCGGTTTTTGTTGATTTTGATTTAATACCTTTTGTCCCATGTGCTGGCAGATGGTGTTTTAATAATTCATTACTTGTGGATCCTAATTTCTCTAGCCAATTCAACTCATTTGCTTCTGAAGTTTTTTGCTTTCAATACAACTCAGGAGTCCTCCCCTATAAGGATTTGGAATCTATCAAGGCAGCCGCAAGAGGTTTCATAATACATTTTGTCTCTCAAAAGAAAAAAGGTTTTGAAAAGCAAACGACTCAATTACTCACTAAAATTAAAAGACTAGAATACGCTTATTATCACTCCAATACTGAATCTTCTTTAAAAGATCTTATTGATGCTAAGCTTACTTTTAACAGATTATCCAAGGAAGCTGCATCCTCCTATCTTTTTAAAAGTAGTTCTCGCTTTTATGGAGGTCAAAATAAAATGGGAAAACTATTGGCTAATTATTTAAAAACAAGGTGAGATAGAACCAGAATAGAATCTCTGCAAAGCTCTACCGGGACTACACTTTTTAAAGATGACGATACTTTAAATGAATTTGTTTCCTTTTATAAAAATCTATACACTTCTGAGACTCAACCATCCCAATCTGATCTCTCCTCTTATTTTCAATCTATTAATTCTCCTCCTTCTCAACATATTGATTTTGATTCACTGAAAACTGATATCACTTTGACAGAAATGTTCCACTCTATTTCTGTATTACGACGAGGTAAAGCCCCTGGACCTGATGGTTTTACTGTTGAATTCTATGAACAATTTTCTAAGATTCTTCTTCCCAACCTTCCTTAACTTCTTTCTTACAAATGGTTCTTCTCAAGGCACTTTTCAGGATGCCATGATTTGTTTAATCCCAAAAGAAAATAAGGACCCCTTCTTGTGTAAAAAATATCGTCTCATTTCTTTAGTTAATACAGACTAAAAGATCGCTGCAAAAATTCTGGCATTATGTATTGACCCTATTCTACCTGAGCTTATTGGACCAGAACAACCCAGCGTTGTAAAAGGTCGACTATCCTCTGATAATTCTAGAGTCTTTTTTAACATCCTTAGCAAGGCCTCCTCCCTACACTACACTCTTGCTGCTATAGCTCTAGATGTTGAAAAAGTTTTTGACAGGATTGGTTGGAATTATATGTTTTGTGTTTTAAAGTGGATAGGTTTTCCTCCCAAATTGATTTCCTTGATTTCTTTATTATATTCTGGTCTTAGAGCTTCTATTTTCACAAATGGTAAAACCTTGGATTATTTTTCTCTCTCTAGAGGGGTGCGACAGGGATGCCCCCTATCAGCTTTATTATTTGTGGTGGTATTAGAACCTCTTTTAACTAAAATTAGACAGGATACTCTAATCACGGGTTTCCACTTAGGCCCACATCAAGTTAAAATGTCTGTTTACGTGGCTGATATCCTTTTATACTGTTCTAATCCAGATACTTCTCTTCCTCCTTTTCTCCATCAGGTTGATATTTTTTTCTCAGTTATCAGGCATACCGTCTTAACCAGGATAAATGTGAAGTTTTGCCCCTTAATGTTTTATGCTGTAAGCACTATTTTCTTCAATCAAGGTTTTCCTGGTAACCCTCTAAGTTAAAATACTTAGGTCTATGGTTTTGCTCGGCTATTTCGGAGACTTTAAAATTGAATTTTCACCACATTATCAAAACACTAAATGACACCATTACTACATGGTATCCCCTTTTTCTCTATTGGTGGGGAAGACTAGACTCCATTAAGATGATGCTCACTCCCTTGATTTTATACACTCTCTCTATGATTCCTGTGCACATTCCCGGTTATTATTTCAAGAAAATTGATTCGCTTTTACTAAAGTTTCTCCTGAAAGACAAACCTTCTCGAATAGCTCTGTACTCTCTAAAAAAGGACAAACTTAATGGGAGCCTTAAATTCCCTGACTTTAAATCTTATCACTATGCTGTTTCCCTAAAACAAGCCTCCTGTTGAATTTCCTTCGATCTCTCTACTCACCCCCGGGTGTGGTTATCTATAGAAAAATCTCTCACCTACACTTTTGATCTTCAAGAGACTCTTGCCTTCACTATTAATATCTCCTTTTTACGCTTTTAAGTTATTTCTCATTCTGGTAAACGTTTAGCCCCTCTCCTACCATCTTCTTATCATTCCTTTACCTCTCTATGTCAGCACCCATTTGGCACAATTAATTATTACGTGTCAAAAATCGTATTATTTACTGGAAATCCTAGAGATTAAAGGGTTTGATATGGATTCCTCAACTCTTGATTAATAAAGAATGCTTATCTTTTACTGATCTCCAAGCTACATTTTCTCTTCCTAACTCTTTTAAAACACAATATAATCTTCTACTTCCTTATCTTAATCAATATCTCCTTACACTCCCAACTATTCCCAATCTTCCTATAACATTTTCTACAATTTTTCCCTTATGGATACTTCTCCCCCTGCGTCTTCTATTTACAAGTATTTATTATTACCTTCAGAACGGCCAAAATTGAGTTGGCATGGTAAAACGATTTAGTACAATGCTGGCCTTCCTCCATGTGAGATAAATTGTGGCTAAAGATCCACAAGACTTCAGGAGCTGCTAATGCTACCCAAACCCTTTATTTTGTTTATCAACGCCTACTATATTCCCCTGCAAAATTAGCTTCTTTATCTCCTAAAACTCCATCTGCCTGCTGGTCCTGTCCCTGTTCAAATGCTGATCTAAAACACATGTTATTTGACTGCCCTAATATCTATAAATTCTGGCAATTAGTCCGATCCCAAATTAATACGATTTTTTAGAGTTAATGTTCCCTTCTCTTTACCCAATATTTTCTTAGGCTCATTGTCACCTTATTGGCGTCAACCACGTCAAACTTTAAGTTGTTAGATTTATTATTAGCTATAGCCTTACATTTAATAACTTCAAGCTGGAAACATGCGGATAAAGTTACTTTTAAAGCCTGGTGGAATGCTGTGTTTTTATCATAGACTTGACACCAATTATGTCACCCCTATCTCACTAGCAATTAAAAGGGATATGTTATGGCTTCCTCTTACCACATATCTATCCTGGTCCACTTCTTCAAATGTTTCCACTGTTCCTGTTGTAAATACATCAGATGATGTCCTGAAACCGCCATACATAAACCTTGTTGTCTTTTTCTTAAAAACTTCAAGCTGTTATTGTTTTTTGCGGACGTAATTATGTTATAATATTTTATTATGAATATTTGATATACATACAATGTTTAATCTCATATTTTGTTTTCCCTCAACCTTTGTAGTGTAATAATATATTGTTTTTCTCCTTTCCCCCTTACTTTCTCTCCCTTATTCCCCTCTTGGATGTATGACATTACAACGCATGCTTTTACATCGCATGCTTTTACAACGCGGTTTTTACAATGCATACCATTACAACGCATAGTGCTTTTAGGCGCTGGTTAGTGAATTGTTTAATTTACTATTCCAACTCCAGTCCCCGTGGATAGTAGGGAAGGTGTTGGATAGTACATTAAACATATTCCCTATCCTAGAGCGCCCCCAGCGCAATGCGTTGTAATGGTTTGCGTTGTAAAAGTTGCGTTGTAAAGGCACTGCTTGGTAAAAGTTGCGTTGTAAAGGTTGTTTACCTCCCCTCTTACATATAGAATGTTTATTTTAACCATTGCATTTCCTACCCCTTTCTATAATCTCGATGTTAACGACGATCCATTTTGCTTATCATACTGTTGTTCTTTTTCTCCTGGTTTTCGATAAACACAAACTTTAAAAAAAAAGAACTGGAAAAAATAAAAGAGACAAGTAAACTTCTAGGTTAGCAGTGGTGCTGTTACACAATATATTGGGAGTGTAAAGGGACAAAGACATAAAGTAAGTAAATTATTATGCCAGTAAAAAAGGGTGTTCAGGGTGAAAAGAGACAAGGAGAGTATATAAGGAATGAGAATCAATACTCATTTAGAACGTTAGTGTGTTAGTATGAACACGGGATGGAGGAAATATGAAATAGATGCAGAGTAGGACCAAGATTTATAACGATGTTTGAGAAGTCAATTGAAATACATGGTAGAGAGAAAGAGAGATGGAGGAAAATTGCAAAGAAAATAGAATGAGCTGATAGACTATTGCGACTTGAGTTACCAGTCAATACATATGTGTGAGTGTGTGATGGTTCTTTATAGCCTCACTGTACAGGCAGGGTACCTGAATGACTTGAACGCTAATTACTGAGGCATTCACTAAACTGCAGGTCACAACTTTTAATCCTGAAATGTATCCAGAGGTCAGTGTAAAAAGTCCCATTAAAGTGGATCAAAGCAACACCTCCAGGGCCAAAGCCAGTGACATTGAGGCAGAGGGTGGTAGATTGGCAGTTTATGGAGCACGGTCCGTCTGAATGATAGTGGAATAAAGGCTAGATGAAATAATGTCAACGTATGATGGTAGGGGACAGCACTGGAAGAAGGGAGTGAAGAAATTGACACTGTAATGGAGAGCAATATGTTGAAGAAACAGCGTCATTAATGGAACGAGTGGCAAATTAAATGAATGGTGTAGAGAGTCTAGGCTGAAGGGAGTATGTGATTAAGATTGTTAAGCAACAGATGACAGGAATGAGAGCAAATCAATAGGAATACATTGAGGAAATAGTGCTGTAGAGTGAGGGCACAAAGTCAGAATAATATTATGAGGATTGTTAATGATGGATATTTCTTCATAATTGTATGTTTTACTTTATTACTGATATTAACATGTAACATGCAAATGTGCTGAGCTTGCTTCTTTCACATTTAGTCGACCATAGCTAATGTAGGCCTCATTTAAAATGGTTAATGCCTGCTTGCCATCTTGTTCCATGTCATGTACCTTTCTTTATTACAGTAGAAAACCGAATCAGCAATATCAAATTATCATTGTTTGTGTTCTGTTGCCATGTGTAATTGTTTTCTTTATGTATTCTTTGTGAAATGCACAAAAGAGCACCTGCAGCGTACTGTCTGAACCAAAGTGTCTCTCATTATGCTGCAGATAACTGTAAGTCTGAAGGCGCTTACAGACACCTCATTGTACCGCAACTTGAGAAAAAAATAATGAAAGTAGTTATCAGTTGTGCCTTAAACTGATTGATTGTTTATCTGAAGTCATGTGTATGTGTAGCAAAATGTGTGATCGAAGCTAATGCAATGAAGGCACAGATTGACATATCCCTTTTCACTTGCCTACAGAAGCTTCTTTGCCTGACCATTACGTCGATTCATTTGCTCCTTACTTAGCACCAGCTGCCTTTAGAGCAAATGTCCTTTCATTTGCCTTTATGGCCGAAACCGTTTCCCTGACTTCTTAGCAGAACTGCTCCTGATTCAGCAGAGTAGGGTGCTCTCTTTAGGAGAGAACTGATCTCGTTCAACCTTCCTTTAAGATAACTTGATAATATTTTTTTTTCCTTTTATCGACTTTGAATTTAATTGAACTAGACATTGACTTTTGCATTCATGTAATGATTATTGATTACAACTGATGATTTGAGTTGCAACTTTTCTAATCCTTTATTAAACTTGTATGGTTTGAAACTGAAACAGTCTCTGACTTGTGTAGCCAAATGTGCTTCACTTTATTGAAGTTTATTGAGATTTGATGTCAGCCTCAGTCAGAATTAAAGCTTATTAGGAGAGCTCTTTCCGAACCAGAGTTTGCACCAGCATTTAGATAGTTTAAAGTGATGCATCATTGGCAAGAGCATAATTCAGAGTGGTAAGCAGACTCAATGTGGTAGCCAAAACGGACACCGAGATTAATGTCCAGACTGTGGACTGGTGTATGCGAGTTTAATGTTTCTTCTTATCAGTAAACACATTTGCACAGGATGCAATTCTATGCAAGATGATGCAATGCCATACACCTACATCACTACAGAAATTCAGTAACAGTATTTCGAACACATGCTTATGTTGCCCTAATGACTACATACGTCTGGTAATTGGGCAAACATGCAGTGTTCGAAGTATTAAAGACAAGTTCTGCATGTTATGCCCCATTTTATTATTGAAAACTCAGAATTTTAGATGTGTATCTTATATGTTAATATTTCTCAGGGAGGCAATTTTTTTCATCACGTGTGATAAATACCCCTCTCTATTCCAACCAACTGGTAATGAGTACCTGTACAGATTTTTACAAAAGTAAAATGTGAGGAATCCGTTAAAACAGAGATTCAAAGAGAGAAAAATGCACAGCAGGCACTGAAAGGGACAGATGGGCATGAATTGTGGAGGGTTGATTTGGTCAGAAAGAGAAAGGTAAATGCGTTGAGATGAGTTTACAATCCCTTCCTCCTGCCTGGCCATAACAATCACATCATATTCTTGCTGGTATGTGTACCAGGCACTCAGCAATCGCTTTGCTTAGATCACAGGTGTCTGGACAAGCCAAATAAAAACAAGCCACTACTGAGAGAACTCCACAGGGGAAAACAAATGTATAAAAATACATCCGGTTTGTATCCTAATCCAGCAATCAAGCGACATGCAGTCCCTATTTTCCATTACGCATAAAGCGCACTGCCTTTTAAACATGCGCCAACCACCGAGCAGGTGAGCTGGTAATAAGCAGACCAAGGGATTAGCGGGAAAAGTCTTCTTCGTGCCTTGGCATAGATTGCCGTGAGCATGAAGCGCCACACACTTAACGCGGAGGTAGCTATGGAAACATTGCGAAAGGGGCCTCGCGCCTCTGTCCTCGCGCTGGGCTCCAGTCACAGAGAGGGCGGCTGGGATGCCAGAGATATGGGTCGTTTTCTGACGAACAGCTCAACGCGCCGAATAGTAAACACACCGTGAATTAGGAGCTTTGGCTATTGAGAAAAATAGCCATTTCCTCTCTGCACTGCTCGTTCTGACTGCCGTGTGGCTGCCTGTGTGTCAGACATGTTTTTCTCTCATGCAGCTACCTATCTGGTCTTTGGAGAGATTGACGGCACCGCTGCAAAATATGGCAAAAAGAGAAGCAGCAGTTGGACAGCGTCCTGGGGTAACCTTGGAGAGCGCATCCCATGTCCTACTGTACCCCGGGTGGTCGCCCCTAATACTGTGGTCGCCCAAACCCATTTACAGCGCCTCAAATCCTGAACCACCATATTATCTGTGAGTGCACTGACTATCAAGGGGACGTTGAGCACCCGGAGCATGTCGCAGAAATGCCACCTCTAGGAAGTGGAACACCGGAAGGAATGTTCGAGAATGCACAGGACCAGTTTACTGATGTCACTGCTGTATACCTCAGCTGACCATTGGTAGCAATGTATACAGCAAAAGCATCGTAATTTCCCTTGTTAGAAGTAGCAAGATGGAAACCTACTTCAAGGTTTGGAAATGTTACTGATTAAAATGACCCTGAATTATCCAAGAATTATGATCCGTGGTTGGAAGTTTCAATTCTAATTTAACCAGAGATTTGCTACAGAGCCCAAAATCTCTGGATTTGAGAGACAATATGGATACCACGGTTGAGTAAATGAAAAGATAGGTTTTTCAGAATAAGTCATTAAGGAATTGACAGCCCAGAATGTGTTAAGGGAAGTACACACAATATAGCTTCAGCTACAGGAATTGAGTGCGACATCAATAAAAGGCTATAAGTTTCCGAATATGTGGGCCTGGAGTGAATTGGATTGATTTTTAGTCATCACGAAAACTGAGAACTATCACCACCCACTTACAGTGAAGTGGAGTAGGTTTGACACATAAGCTTTCTCACCTCCTTCTTAAGTAGTATCCTGTTAAAAAGTGTCAAAAAGCAAAAACGAAAGCATAATTACCGCTAAAGAATTTAAACCACAATGATAATGAAGAAAAAAAATCACTTACTCTAGGTTGTAAGTAACATTCCAAAAATAAAGAGATGCATAGAAGGCCACGACCCCATGCAAATGAGGGAATTCACTCTTTAGGGCTGGCGCTATATGTGTGCCAGCGCTTTCAGTATTACAGAAGGGGCCACACGTGTCTGCTGCCCCTTCTGTAATGCAAACGTGCACCTGGTGTGTGCAAAGGTGGTGCACATGCCTGTTGCACCTCTGGGGCACATCTGTAATATGCCCCAGGGGTCATAGCTGCTACCCCTGTGACCCTGCCTTCGGCCATTTCTATTGATTGCTGCTAAATTCATCCAATGACCTGGCATTGGAAATGTGTCCCTTGATCGCAGTGGTGAAAGGGAACTTTTGACTCCAACAAGGATCAAGTTGAATTTCTTAATGTCCCACCACCTTCCCTCTGCTGCAAACGTCGGAGCATGACGGTATCAAATCCCTACGGTGCTTGTATTCGTCAGGACAGACAGTTATAAATGTACTCTAGTAGTCGGGTCTCCAAGTCGCTGCAGAAGAGCTAGCCCAGATTTACTCTGTTGTGTCCCCACCTGTCTGTCCATGCAGGTGCAGTGAATGACTACACCCGCCTACAAGAGCATGTCTGGGGGTCTACAGGACACCATTTCCTCCCTCTTGAGCGTTGCCGTCATGAGGTGCACTGACAGTATGCCATCTTTTAGGTGGCACACTTCAGTTAACCTCCGGCCAGCCTCTTTGCATCTGCGCCCACATCTATAATGCAGCAGGGGCGCAAAGGCAAATAGATTCGCTCATTTGCATGGGGCCATGCTCTCATGCAAATGAGGGAATGCTTTGTTCAGAAAGCGCTGGCCTTTAGCTATTTACAGAAGGGGCTTCACAAGCATCTATGGCCCCTTGTAATACCAACATGCACCTGGGGTGCCCAAAGCGGGCCCACATGCCTGTTACATACCTGGCGCAAAACCTGCAATACGGCCCCAAGTCGTAATAAAATATGTGCATTTCCAGACTATTGGATGTAGCATTTTAGGATATTAGGATCTGCTTCTTATGGTTACCCTCACTTTTTGCTAAATGTGATACTGTTTTTGACTAGTCTGACTGTGATCCTGTTAATCAGGACCCCCAGTCTATCTGCTTTCTCCTTAAACTGTTATGCTATGTTACCTTTACCGGCTCGCTGGGACGCTCTTCCATCGTCGGTCTGCCCGCATTGAGGGCTTGTGACACTGGGGCTTTGCGCTGCGGAGAGCACTGTCGTCTGGGCACCTGGTCCCCCCTGCCGCCGCCTACAACTCGCGGCCGCCGAGCGGGGGGACTACAGCCCCCACAATTCCAAGCAGCCCCGCCCACCTACGCCCTTGCACGCGCCCGGAGGCGCATAAAACATCAGTGCTTCCCCCGCGTCGCGGGACGCGCGTGGGTCTGCGCCGGGCTAAGCCCGGGCAAAGGCCGGCCCTCTTAGGCCCTCAGAGGCCAGAGGTGGCCGGGCTGGGCCGTTCCTTTATGCTTCTCAACGGTGGACACCTTTGCCCTGAGGACGTCAAATAATTGCCCTCTGTATTTACATAAAGTTTCATACTGTGATATTGCCACTGGACTAACTATTTTCTAAATTGTTGTGCCCATTTTTTATGGCCATGTTTGTCATAATACTGCATAATATCTAAAGGTCAAACATTAAGAAGGAACGCATTGGCAGGCGGTAGCTTGATAGGCACTATAGACCAATTCTTGACGAAGGCTGCCAACAAGTTAGACCATGACATAGTCATCACCGAAAAACGCCTGTCTCTAGAATTACTCTCAAACAAAAGATCATCCCTAGGCTCACTTCAGTTATCTACCACACGTCCTACACTGCGCACAGCTAATACCGTTATGGATGATCCAGGGATCCTTTTACTCCTCCAGGATAGCTCAGCCTTAACACAACCTTCACAGGGGGAATCTATTGTCACAATAAATCTTGATCAATCACTTAATTCACCAAGGGAGGATTATCCCCCTCTGCCAGCACCGGGGAACAAAGCTGGCCTCAACCATCAATTGAAGGAAAATCCTCCACATTCCGATCAGGGTGCCACGTTAAAACGAAAGAGGGGCGGGGATACACATCTAGGTAAGTGTGCAAAAATATTTAGACCATCCATAGAACTGAGTAAAAAGCAAGCTATGAGAGATACATTCTCCGGTCCTAAAAATCTACTCCCTGGGGGCTCTTTACCAGAAGGGCTAATGGAGGTCATGGAACAGCTTATAAAATCCCTCTTGTTACCTCTCACAGAGAGAGTTAAGAGGTTGGGAGACCAAATGACTCACTTACTGGAAACCTCCCATTCAAATGAAGAGGCCCTAAAGCAACTCATTATCCAGAACAACCAAACTGTACCTCAGTGTCCTTCATCAAGACCAACTAAGCCCCACGGGGGACGCTCCTTAATAAAACCAAAGGTTGCTCAGCCTGTCGTTGCCAGCTCTGACCCGCCCCGACAGCCACCTAGAGAGATAACTTTAATAGGGTCTCCAAATATGTCTAATATTAACAACAGCCTAGCGACAAAGGCACCCTCATTGCACACAGTCCCAAACAATAGCGGACACTACATAGATTTACCCCCGGAAGCAGCAAACTATGTTATCATCCTCACGGGAATCCCAGTGTTGGTTGAAGGTAGGAAAGAACCCCATGCAAATCTTAAAAATAAAGTCATACATTGGCTGAGTACCAACAGACCTCTGCCACCAAATATTAATGGGGACATAGTGACCGTTAGGCGACGAAGCTGGGTGGGTCCCCGACCAAAAGACATCGAGGGGGATGTCGTAATAATTAATTTTAGGGACCACAGAGTCGTTACTCATATCACTGATTGGTTGTAATACCCATAATTTAATATCGAGACCCCCCATCACTAAACCTCCTTCACTTTTCTCATTTCAACATACTCACAGGCCCCCATTTCCTGATTTCAGCCGGCACCAACATATAAATCACAACGGGCGATGGAGTATTCCATTATGTAATCCATTTGAACCATTGTCAAGCCTAGAGGACTTGGACTGACAGCCGATGTCTATTCAGGGGCGCCAGCAATTAGTTTCTTCTCCTGGCATCCTTGAACATCAAAATGGGTGTGGGTGTGACCCCTCACTTGATAGACCTAGTAATATTACTGAATTTACTGAAGGAGGAAGGTCTTTTTCCTTGCCTCCGAGGGAAGTAATTATATCACCAGCGGATGCCAGGGTACAGCCTGATCAATTACTCATTGTATCGCCTCACACTTTTATGGAAGAGGAAATAAGAGATATTGCTATTGCTAATATACTAAACCCGCTCTTTTTGTCCCACTCATTTCTGTCTTGGAACGTGGCAGGCCTGGCAAACAAACTTGGTCAACAGTCTTGGCGGGACTTAGTTGATAAATATACTATCTTGTGTTTACAGGAAACTTGGGCCTTAGAACCTGCTCACTTGCTGGGGTATCAGACTTTTCACTCACCAGCTTTGCCAAGCCCTCAGGGCAGAAACAGTGGGGGCCTATGCATATATGTTAGTACTGTGAGCGGGCTTACTGTTCTAAAACATCTTTTAACTGAACATTATCAGATTTTAATTCTCAGATGGGGCAATTCCGTTAATATGATTTTAAATAACTTTTATAATAATGTGTCCACTGATAACTTGGATAGAGCCACAAATAACCTGATCTGTGATGTCTTCTCCCTAAAGGAAAAGATAGGTGGGGAGTTTTTCCTTGCCTGGGTGGGTGATTTTAATTGTATTGTTTGTCAGGATGGCCCGAAGGCCTTGCGCGGCCTCGGGAACCTTACTGACGACAACCCGAGTCACTTCGCCCATTCTAGGCAGGGTGATATTTTGAATAATTCGTTGTTTTATTTTAACCTTTCATACATCAATGAGTTATGCTCACCATTAATACAGTTCCAGCCAACCTATCATGGCAGAGGGTGTAACTCCATAATAGACTTTACCCTCTTTTCCAGAACGCATGCCCACTTAGTAACTTCATGGGAGACGCTAGGTGTTATTTATGGTGACCACTACCCAATCTCATTCTCCATAAAAAAGGCAGAGCCAGAGCGGCCTCGGAGGGACAACAGAACCTCTAATCAACAACCGATCACTCTTGCTCACAATAACGGTTACACCCTTAAATGGGTTAAGGTAGACCCTGCAGGTCTATTAACAAATCTAGTCTCGACAATGAGGGAGGAAATATACACCTGCCTCTCCCCCAGTGAGGACCCTTCTATAATTTTGGGCTCTTTTTTAAAAATTCAAGTAACCTTAAAACAACTACTGACCAGACACCACCGCTCAGACTCGCACCGCCAAACTGGCTGGTTCGATCATAATTGCACCACCGCATTAAAAACACTAAAAAAGGTCCTCCATGCTACACCTAGATCCCCGTCTGAGATTCGAGAAGCTAGAAACTCTTATCGTCTAGCAATTAAAAACAGGGAGAAACTACTGAAACAAGAAGCATGGTAGGCTTTAATTACTGCCTCCAAAAATAGGGAATCAACCTCATTTTGGAAGGTGGGTAATGCTCCCATCTTTAGGGACACAAATAACACAGCGGCGATAGATATCGCTATAAATGGGGAAGCATGGGTTACTCATTTTGAACATCTCTCTGATAATGAAACTTCCCCCATTTTAGTATCTTCCGCCCCTGCCACTATGTCTGGAAATATAGGTAGTGCCCGTAAGGGAGTATTCCCATTGGGAATTTCTTTTACCTGTGACGAGGTTATAACGGCAATAAGGGAGAGCCCTTCGGGTAAGGCGCCTAGCCCGGATGGTATACCAACTGATGTTTTCAAAGCCGAAATCGACCTCTGGGCCCCACTCTGAACTAATGTCATGAATAGTGCAAACTCGGTTGGGCTAATACCAACTTGGACTGAGGCCATAGTGGTCCTGATTTTCAAAAAGGGCAATAGACAAGATCCAACCTGCTATCGGCCCATTTCCCTTCTTGAGGCCCTAATGAAGGTGGCCGGTCGTATTATTTTAAAGCGAATCCAACTGTGGGCTGAGGAAGGGAACATCATATCTAACCTCCAGTATGGCTTTCGTACTGGCATGGGAACAACTGAGCAGAGCTCGAATTTGTATTTTTTAATTTCTAAGTACACCCAGGCTAGAAAAGGGAATCTTTTTATTACTTTTATCGACCTGAGCTCAGCTTTCGGGTGTGTGGACCATAACCAACTTTGGTCCACACTCTCTGACCTGGGTATCGATGAAACAATTCTAAATTTCATCAAGGAATTATATAGGGGTGCTGGGGCCAGGGTGCGCTTCGGTAAGCAAGGTGAGTGTTTGTCTAAATTTTCCATCAAGAGGGGAGTGAGACAGGGGTGCATCCTTGCACCCCTGTTATTGACGTTGTATATAAACTCTATTGGCGACAACCTTAAGGGCTTCCCGTATGACTATCCATCATCTCAGGGGCACCCCTGACACCCATACTCTTATATGCTGACGAAGCGGCTATTATGTCGCAAACCAGGTTAGGTCTGCAGAGGGCGGTCTCAAAATGTAATACTTACATGAAAGACAAGGGGCTAAAAATCAATACTACTAAAACATATACTATGGCTTGTGGGCACGGCACCAAGAAAGCACCCTGTCCTATATTTCTTGAGGGCAGGAGGTTAGAGACTATTGATCATTTCCCCTATCTTGGAATATCATTCGATGGGAAATGCACGTGGCACACAGCAGTTAAAGCGAGAAAATTATCCTTTACTAGGGCGGTTGGTGCACTGCATAATTTTGCAGCAAAACTTGGGGGCAGACCCGTTAAGGAACTGGTTTTAATATATCAGGCAAAAGGTATGTCCACGGCCACCTATGGATCAGGCATCTGGGGTGTTGAAAATATAACATCTATTCAATTAATTGAAAATCAATAAATCAGATATCTGCTGGGGGCTCCCAAATCCTCAGCAAATTACCTTACCCACATCGAATTAGATCTACCCTTTATCTCTGACACTATAAAAATTGCACCTATCCTTATATGGCACAAGGTGTGGGTTACCCCGGAGACAGCTTTTAACCGCAAATTAGTCACTGACTGTCTTACCCTGGATGGTGTCAGGAACATTAAATGGTTGTCTTACGTGGAAACTCTGATGACCGAGCTCGGCCATCCTGAGTTTTTCTCGAGACCATCCAGCATGGAAATGATCGCTAGAAAATCACTGAAACAACTGGCCATGAAACATCTAGCCAACAAAAGATGGTCCACAGAAAAACTTAAAAACACAGTTTTGGCCTTTCAGGAAATCACCATTAACCCAGGGCCCCAACTGTACCTTGTAAGTGATCTAACATGCTACTCAAGAATGTTATTAACACGGTTTAGGTTTGGAACCTTTTTCCGTATAATCACTTTTCCATCCTGCAATAATTGGTCGAGGGAATTTCCTACCTGCCCCTGTGATGATTCATCTCCCCAGTCAAATTTACATTGTATTTTATTTTGTAAATGTTATGTTGTTCCACGGAGGATCATCTTGAAACCAATCCTCATAGCGTGGGGCCACCGCTCATGCAGAACAGCCTATGTTAGACTGCAACAGCTCGAAAACGATACCGTGGCTCACGCTATATCTAGCTTTTTAAAATTACAGGTTAGGTTTAGAAACCCTATGTAAAGTTTTCTACTTTTGTACACATTAGTATTTATATACCTTTTTAACTATCTGTTTTTATCAAATTGGAATTGCTTGGACTGTAATAATAATGATTTTAAAGTTCAGTACCTCTGTAACACTTTGTGATTGTATGGTCCGTTTTAACTTGTATGCTTTTATGAATTCTTTCTTGAAATCCGAATAAAGCTTTTTGAATAAGAATGTACTAAGGTACACTCCCAATTGGATACTGGGGTATCCTTGTCAGTCCGTAATATATGGTACCCATGTACCCAGGGTATAGGTACCCCAGAGGCCTCCTTTCGGCTTAAGCATGTATTATGCCACCCATGAGAGATCATGCAGAATGGAACCTGCAGGCCTGCCATTGCAGCCTGTGTAAGTTGGTGCACGCATCACTTACTTAAGATACAGGTTAACTACATCTAAAGGTCACTGCACTTAAAACCTATAAGTCATCCATCTAGCAGGCCTTTACAATCCTGAGGGCAGGGTTCTTGGTTCTAAGTGACAGGGTGCCACTGCATGAGCAGAACACCCCTGCAGCCAACGGAGTTCAGTGAAGCAGCCATTTACGACATGTAGAGTGGCATTATTCGACCACGTAATGTCCAACTCTAACATGGCTGAAACAAACCCTATCGTGTTTGGTGTCAAACATGTTGGAATCATACCCTCCTCAGAAGCGAGCTTTGTTGGGCCCCTGGTGTTCCCAGTATAAGCCTTCTAGTCCCAGGCAGCACAAAATGGTTGCTGATGACCAAAGACACATTTATGCCCTCCTGCTGCTGAGCCAAGCTCCAGCAGGGGAAGGCAGAACAATAGGCATCATGTCACAGGGAGGTGTGACCACCTCCCAGACAGGATTTGGTGTATACAGTCTGGGTGGGTGCACTTACCAGTGACAGAAAGTCTGCATGTGGAGCACATTTCGTGTTCCTGTGCATAGTCCATTTCAAACCAGAACTGGGAGCTGTTAGCTCCTGCTCTGGTGCGAAACTGGACAAAGGACATGTGATTAACCTCCCACTGTCCAGAACCTTCCGAATCTGTCCAACCCTCTCCTGTGGGTAAAAAAAGGCTTACCTGGCTGTAGGACCCTAGATTCGAGGTGGACAAGATTCTGAACCAGAAACCACTGAACTTCGACCGTCTGGACACTCTGGACTTCGCTGGACGTCGTTTGGGCCCGACTCCATCTCCTTCTCAGGCTGAAGCATTGTCAGTGCCCATGCACCATACAGGATCTGTGCACGACATGTGGAGCATCAAGGCCAACCAAATATATCTCCCTTGGAGTGAAGGAGTTCATCCTGTGCATTTGCAGGCACCCCAACACTGCTGTCTGGTCTGCTGACCCTGAGCTCCTACGGACTCCGAAGGCTTCAGCAACACAGAATGTGAGTTTCTACGTCCCTCGAGGTCTGAGCTGCCCTCTCACCAAGTTTGAAGTCAGAATCCCTCGTGGGCCTGCAATACTCGAACCCCTGTGCACCGCACCGCGTACATTTACAGATGCAAATGCTTGTTTGCGTTTCCAAAACAAGTGCATTGGGTTCCTAGTAGCTCCAACCTCTGGCACCTTTTCTTACCAAGAACTTAGGCCCCCTCACACTGAGTGCTCCCTGGACTGCTGTTTGGTGAAATTGCTCGCGGTCCTCTTGCGGCGACTCTGCCTCTGGTCTGTCGGTCCATTCGAGGGTCAACTCTGCTTTCCTTGGAATCCCCTGGTTGCTTCCTGCCTGCCCTGACTCTCCTTGCTTTGGTGACTCTCCTCAACCTTGCTGGTCCGAACCGTACACATCCTTGACTTTTTGTGTGGGTTGCCGTTGCCAAGACTTGTTGGTGCTTCCGCTGGACTCCGAACACCTCAGCACTTGACATCCTTTGTGGGACAGCTCATATCTGGCTCCTGGTTGTTCTCGACATCTCCTGGTCCCCGTAGCTGTAAAGTCAAGAACTCCATCAATGCACCTGAAGACCCAACATCGGTGGTCATTTATCTACAGGGCCCCTGGTCACTCCTGAGTGACCAAGACTCTATTCCTTCTGCTTTCAGGTACTCTTCAACAAGAATCCACCTTTGGATTCCAACTGACACTTTTCTTCCTTCCAGCAGTAGTTCTTCTTCCAAGTCCTCTATTGGGATTAACAGCAGTTTCAGACGCCACTCCAGACCTAAGTGCCCGGCTTCCCTGGGATAGGTATCTTGGGTACCTCGGTATCCACAGGTGGGGTGGCTCTCCAACCTCTTAACTTCAATGGGGTTCCTTCGAAATTCACTGGGAAGGGTCCTTAAGCTCCAAAAGTTTAACTGCAAGTTTCCCATATAATTGTACTGAGCAAGCAGTCGTGTTCCCACACTGCACCCATCCTCCGTTGGGTCCCTACTTACTCCCCGTGGTTGGTTCCTTGGGGTTCACGTGATTCTACGTCCTCTCAACTACTATTTTGGTATATGGTTTGGTCCTCCCTGGGGCCCACTGTGTATTATTGCTATTTACTGTCATTTCTGTGCTCAAGTATTGTGTGCTTTGTGATGTTCTCCATGTAGGAGATAGTGTGTCATACTAGATAGTGTTATATAAATAAATACATATTTTTCATAACTACTCTGTGGTTCTCCTTTCATTTAACCAATACTATAAGGTTGCATTTTGGTAAAATAAAGCTGCTTAACATTGCTTCAAGACTAAGCCTGGAGAGCTACCACTTGGATAGCTTTCTAAGGTTATCTTAGATCTCTTAAATCACCATAAGGGTTGTTTGGACTGGGGCAAGGTGCCCACTTTAATTAGTGGACATCATAGACCAGACCAACTTTCACAAACATTAACCCATAGATTTGTCTTTTTTAAAAACTTTATCCTTATTGTTATAACAAAAATGGCATTACATAAACGCCAAGGAAGAGTTTAAAAGTCCGGGTCTGGACCTGCTGCTTTACACCTCTAACACAAGTGCTGTTTACCGTATATCCGAGGTTCTCCACTTGACCCACAGTATTAATTTGAGCTCTGACTGCTTAATTGTTCATTAGTTTTTGATTTCTTAGAGTTTCTAGATGTTGACCAACAGGGGAGGCTCCTCCGCTAAGGTGGAGGAGCGTCACCACACTGCATTGGAGCAGTAAAAAAAGAAAAACATAAAATGATAATAACATAATTTTATTATCATTTTATTTTGTCCGCCTGCTGCAGTAGCTTTGCATGAGGAGGCAGGGCTGCAGGGGAGGAGTGGTCGAACCCTCCTAAGTTCACAATGAATGTTTGGCCATTCCACTCAGGCTGCTCAAAACAGTCATGCACACTTTCCCTGTTCTCTATGTAGGCACCATTACAGCCTGCATGGACAACATGCCCAGGCCCCCAGTCCCTGGTTGAGTGCTTAACCACGGTGCTCAAACCAATCACAAGGCTTCATTGCAGCAATGTGATTGGTCAGGGAACCTGGGTGCTTATCAATCACAATGCTGCATTGCAGCGTTGTGAGTGGTCAGGGGAGCCTGGCTGTTTCCTGGAGTATAAGACGGAGGGGAGCTTAGACGCTGGATCCGACAGCAAGGTAAGTGTCTTTTTTTTTTATTTAACAATGTGCCCCGCATGCCCCTCACTGGCCACCTCCCCCCACCACCACCTGGGCCAGCCTCCACTGCTGACCAACCAACACCAGAGACTAAAAAGAAGCAGAAAGTAAAACAAAAAACAAAGAGTGTCTCTCCTGCAACGCAGGTGCCCAGCAAATTGTGGCTTGAATATGGGGGACCGTGAGAAACTTAACAAAACAGATAGGTATCAGTATTTTGATAGCTGTTCTTCCCACTCATTTGATGGCTCTGGGAACTGTAAAAAGGTAGAAAAAAGTGGATGAACTGACTGTATTGCTGAGAGGATGAGGCTAAAGCAGAAAAGCAAATAAGGACATCAGGCTAAATTTAGAGTCAGGTAAGAAGATAAAAGTTTGCACTGATATACTCCTGGTAAGAAGGAGAAAGTGTCAGAGTTAGCACAGAAACATGCCCTGCAAACTACAGATACATTTGCAAAATGGGACTTGATTAGCAGCGCTTCTCGCCAGCGCAGCAGAAATTATGATAGTTCACCAGACTCGCAAAGAGCATGTGGTGCCAGCTTCAACTAAAGACTATATACATCTCAAGAAAATGGATGGATATGTAAACCCTCCAGATGGGGTTTATTATGCAGAAATGCAGATTGAGAGGGACATACAGCATAAAATGAAAGCTATATTCTGGTCTCATTTGGCAGAGGCTTATGACATCATTTTTGCAGAGGATGACTGGCCGCCTACTTTTATTCGGAATGCACATCTTGATGAGGAGGTACTAATGCCAGCATTTTCCTCCTTAGTACCTGAAGAACTCAGAGAAATCTATGCACATGAGTGGGCTTTGAAACAGGCACCTGCATAGCACAGTAATTAAGCGGGATGGGAAAATAGTCTGCTCCCCATGTGATTCTGGTAAAGAGAGAGCCTCAGTTGCAGGCTCAATATGCTTTAAATCCAGAAACTAAGCATGATCTAAAAACTAATTTTGATCAGCTACAGTATCAAGATATAATAGTGCCTTGTAACGCCACAATGAACATTCCTCCTATTCCAGTATTGTAGCATGATAATTCATATAGTATTGTTTAATTAATAGAAATTTGAATGTGCATACACACATAAATGCTGTACAAATTGCTGATAGTACTGGCCTATTTAATGACAAATCTATAAAGCTAGTTTCAAATTAATTTTATTAAGTGGTCAGTTAATTAAAACCTTAGCACTAAGTGCTTACATAAAACGTTTAAACAGAAAATAGCAAGGTAGTGCTTAAGTTAATAGCAATAATAAGAACATGGTTCAAAAAGTAAAAAAGTTTAAATGCCTAATGTGTCTGATTTGTCCATAAAATAAAAAGAGCTTTGGTCGCAGACTCCCTGCTTGTAGGAAAGTGGTACTGCAGCGTAATTTGCATAAGAGAGTTTGTTCAGGGACTTTAGGTGGCAGCAGGTGTTGTAGCATCAGATAAACTAGTGATTCTCTGGTCAAGCGTAATCAGGTATTTTGTGAGCCTACAACTGCGCTGTATGTCTGTCGCAGTAAAACAAGCTAGTATCACGGGCATACTGTGCCGTAACCCCTCTGATTCCAAGTTGGTCTTAGACTAGATGGTTGGTCTTTTATATAGGCTTTACAAATGATGATTTGATGGACTACAGTCTCAGAAACATTACTGCAGAGTCGACAGAGCTCCATCATGCC
The DNA here is from genome assembly GCF_964261635.1 of Lissotriton helveticus. Taxonomy (NCBI): domain Eukaryota; kingdom Metazoa; phylum Chordata; class Amphibia; order Caudata; family Salamandridae; genus Lissotriton; species Lissotriton helveticus. The sequence goes on along the minus strand of NC_136072.1, from coordinate 383,749,496 downwards.
AATTCGCTTACATGGAGGTAGATGTAGAAATGAAGGCAGGCAGCCCACATGAAACCGCATGAATGATGTTTTGAAGCGGGCTTTGATGGCAATGCCCAGGTATGGGTGGGATGTTAACTTGGTGTAAGATGCTAATGTGAGCCAATCATGCTGTGTTCATGCAAATGCCTCTTTATCAGCAAGCAGCGAGCAAGGTAACATGCTTGTTAACCATGGTCTTGATTTTAGAGTGGGTGGGAAAAGTCTCCCATTGCTCTGTTAGACCTAGTGATGCAAGGGAGCAGGCGTGTTAATCTCTGGCCGGAGAGTAGTCTCTACCTCTGATTTCTGTCCATTGGTGATAGTTCAGGGTCTCTCTACTGGCTTTCTTTAGTATGTAGCAGAGTCATATGAAGGCTCCCAGTCTTGCAATGGATTGTCTGACTAGGCCAAATTCGAGGCGCAACTGGACTGCAGACAAGCCTACCAGCAAGGAAAAGACAAACTTAAAGGGGTTTAATAATTGCGCTGTCCAGGCGTACGCAATTTCTCCTCCTTAAGAAGTTTCTTCCATAGGCAATGGTAGGAACTCGTTTGGCCTGAATTATTATCAGAAGCAGAAGAAGTGTGGAGGATCCTGTGGCTGCTTTAATGCACTTGAAGGTGGCAGTGAGAACAACTGATTTCCAGTGCATGAGCTCCAGGTGTGGTTTGAAAGAGCCCTGTCCATCTACGAGCATACCCAGGTACTTGTATTCATATGCCTTCTCAATTTTGTCCTTGTCCATATGCCTCTGGTGTGGGTTCTGATTTGGTTTTCCAATAATAATTATTTTAGACTTCTTTAGGTTGACCTTAATGGTACTTGTGTCTCAATTTTGGGCTGTGGCCTCCAGAACGCTTTGGAGGCTGATTTTAGTCCGGCTAAGTAGCCCTTAATCAGCATACATCAAGCACAGGAGTAGAGTATTGCCTAGCTTCAAAGTGTGTGAATTAACTTGCATTAGGCATCTGGGCAAGTCAGCTAAGAAGAGGTTGAAGAGTGTCAGGCCTAGAACACACTCTCGACGTAGCCCTTAGTGGGTTGGGATCCTTCTCAATCCGGATTCTGAAGCAACCACTGCAGAGCACCGAGACCACCCTACTCGCCACCACAGACAACATATGCACCCCCCTGGACCAAGACCACTCCGCAGGCCTCATCCTACTCAACCTGTTAGCGGCCTTCAACACCATCTCCCACTGCACACTACGCACCAGACTTCACAACGCCGGCATGCAAGGAACAGCCCTGGATTGGTTTAAGATCTTTCCTCATCGGAAGAGACCAAAGAATCAGAGTGCCACCCTTCCTTTCCAATCCCACAAAAATCACCTGCAGAGTCCCACAGGGGTAATCTCTGAGCCCGACCCTCTTCAACATTTACATGGTCCACCCTCGCAGCCATCGTCCGACAACACAATCTCAACATCGGATCCTATGCTGACGACACCCAGCTCATCCTCTCCCTCGCAAGAGACCCCACCAGGGCCAAACTCAACTTCCAGAAAGGAATGCAAGATGCCGCAGTCTAGATGACCAACAGCTACCTGAAGCTCAACGCACAGAAGACAGAAGTCCTCATCCTTGGAACCACCCCTTCAGCATGGGACATCACCTGGTGGCCAACCGCCCTCGGAAGCCCACCTACCCCCTCAGACCACGCGAAAAACCTCAGCATCGTACTCGACTCATCACTCACCATGAACCAACAGATCAACACCGTCACCTCCAGCTGCTTCAACACCCTACCCATTCTTCGCAAGATCTTCAAATGGATCTCCCGGAGTCAAGGAAGACAGTCACCCACACACTCATCACCAGCAGACTGGACTACGGAAATGCCCTCTACGCCGGCATCAACAAGTCCCTACTCCACAAACTCCAGATTATACCGACCACCGCCGCCAGATTTGTCCTTGGCACCCCGCGGCACGAGCCCATCAGCCAACACCTACGTAGAATCCACTGACTTCCTCTGGAGAAAAGAGTCACCTTAAAAATCCTCACTCACGCGTACAAATGCCTACACAACAATGGACCCGAATACCTCAACGACAGAACCAACTTCCACTTACCCCCCAAAAAACTCCGATCTGCCAACCTTGCAATGGCCAAAACCCCACGCATCCACAGGGCCAGAGCAGGTGGAAGATCCTTCTCTCACATTGCAGCCAAGACCTGGAACAAGCTACCGGCAGACATCAGACACGTCCCTTCCCTGAACACCTTCAGGAAGACTCTCAAGACCTGGCTCTATGGCTAAACAGATCTGTGGACCCCACACCCTCAGCGCCTTGAGACCCTCACGGGTGAGTAGCATGCTTACAATGTCCCTGATTGATTGAATAAGTGGGCACCTCCTCCAAGCAAAATTTTGATCCAAATGTCAGTGTGGAGAAGGATTAAGGCTTTCAGCAGTGAGTTGGGTATGTTCTAACTGGCCAACTTGTTCCACAACTTTATTCTGTCCAATCAATCTAAAGTAGCCTTGTATTCTATGAAAGAGAGGTAAAGGGGCTGATTAGGTGCCCTACTTTAATCAAACAGGAGTGATATGGCCAGTAGGTTAGTAGTTTTGCCCTCTCTTTAAGCAAGCCATGTTTGGTTCAATGGGATTAAGCTCTTGTTGGATGCACATTACACTTATTCATCTAGGAGACAGCCAGAAAAGTATTTGGGTTCCAAGTCAAGAGAGCTATTAGCTGATAGTTTGCAGAGTCGGAGTCAATACCTCCTTTGTAGATTAGGGTGATTGTTGAGCCTTTCCATGAGGAAGGAATGCTGTTTAGAAGAGTTAGGCTCTCATATCCTGACTCCAAAAGCCTTGCCCAAAACGATTTGTCTTCTTTAAACAGAGCAGTTAGAATACCATTTGGACCAAGAGACCCTTCTCTTCCACTTTTTAAGATCTGCCCCTCGATTGTTGCTGCCCAAAAGGACAGAGGGCTTGAGGCCAAGGCTCCATTTGAGATGGTTTTGGGGTCAGAAGCGACCGATGTGTGGAGACCTTCAGCCGGCTCAGCTTAGGGCCTGGGTGGGCGATGTGTTTTGTGAGATACTGATGCCACTTCTCTATAGAAATATTGACTATGTCTCTTGATTGGAATAGATCATTTAGGCTGTTCAGCATTTTCCAGAATTTGTTATACATGTTAGCCTTGAGGTCATAAAAAGGTTTCTTGATAGATGTTCAGGTGCCTCTCTTTTCAGATTCCACAATAGCTTTCTGTGACTTGGCCAGTTTTGTTTGTAATGTGTAATCACTTGGGTTTTTATGGTATGCGTAAAGAGCTTGATTTAGGCTTCTTGTTATTTACCGTGTGGATGCTGCCCTGAAATGCATCTATTGGTTTGTGGCCGTCCATGGAAGGAGTGAGAGATAGCTCTAGCGATAGATGGTCACTATCTATAAAAATGACGCTACACATATAATTTTCTTAAAAGAATTTTTATTGATTCAATCCATGTCACAAATATATATCATAGCAATTATAATCAAAGCTAACAAAATAGTCAATACAGTATCATTTGCGATCATTGGGTAAGTCCTCAAAGCATCAGCAACAAGCTTGCGATAGATGGTCACTATCTATAAAAATGATGCTACACATATAATTTTCTTAAAATAATTTTTATTGATTCAATCCATGTCACAGATATATATCATAGCAATTATAATCAAAGCTAACAAAATAGTCAATACAGTATCATTTGCGATCATTGGGTAAGTCCTCAAAGCATCAGCAACAAGCAAATTATAATCATATTATCGTTAAACAACCTAGAGCTGTTGATTGTTTCATATAGTGTATCATGGCCTCCATATCTGAATCCCAAGTTTCTGAGTTTGGCTGATTTTAAGGCATATAAACTATATTCCATATTAAAAACATGGTAACATTTTGCCCTCCACATTTCAAATGTGGGAGCCTCTCTTTGGAGCCAAAAAGAGGCAATACACAGAGGTGCCACAGCTACAGCAATAAACGATAGATATCTAAATTTGTACATGGGTTGCTTGTTTGAAATATTTGTACATATGCCTAATAACATCATTGCCGTCGTTATTGATATACAAATACCTGTAATTTCTTGCAGAAACAATTCTATTTATTGCTTTAATTGCGGCAGTGCTGAGCATTCGAAGAAAACATGCACACTATCTGCTCCATTACTACAACACCTGAAGCATTTACCATCATTATTTCCACCCCACTTCATCAAAGATGGTCTTATAATGCTGCATTTGTAAATTCGATGAGAGCAGTATTTTTCCTGATATATCTATAGAAGTCTGAATCACCTCTCCTTCAACCCCTAACCGCGCAGCCCATTTAAGATCATAAGCAGCCAAATCGTCCTTTTGAGATTCAATTAGCACAGAGCATAGTGCCCCTATCTTGACCTTCCTTCTAATAGCCTCTATAATTGGAAGCGTTGTGATTCCCTCATATAGGTGATGTCTAACTAGATAATCTCGTAGTTGCAGACACTTAAAAAGTTGTGATGTTTAAGTTGATAACTTTCAACTAATTCCTCGAATGAACATAGCACCCCACCCTTGTATAAATCACCCAGATATCTGATCTCCTGCATCTTCCAACACAACATCTTAAAGTCCCAGAATATTTCTGGAAACCTGACAGCTGAACCGAGTGGAGTATAATAGTTTAATTGTGGAATATTCAACCACTTACATACCCTTTTCCACACCTTTTAAACTGAAATCACAACCTTAAACTTAGTTATTTTATAGTAACTTGACTCGGAAAATTTCAATAACACATTTCTAGCTTCTTCCCCTGGCAATAGTTGATATATTGAGGGAGCTTCTGCCTCTATCGCATCTTCCCCTGTTAGTAGAGGACGTATATTTTGCAATAAACAAACATAATAGTAAAAGCAAAGATTCGGAACAGACCAGCCTCCCCTGTCTAATGGTAGCATCATGTATTTAAAAGCTCTCCTGGCTTTACGTTGTCCCCAGATAAATCTGTCACATATAGATTGAAGCCCTTGCAGCTGTGTGTTTGTTAACTCTAATGGCACTGCTCTAAGGTAATAGAGTACTTTAGGAAGAACAATCATTTTTAAAACGTTTCGTCTCCCAACTAACGTCAGATGCAGACACTCCAGGAGGTCTAACTGGTGCTTAACTGCTAGGGTAATGCTACCCCAGTTAACCTCAATTAGTTCTTGTAGAGACATTCTAAATTTTACACCAAGATATCAAGCTTCGTCTGTTACTCGACTCTCCCCCGGGCAGGCCTAGTAAGTGCATACTATCTGAGTTTTGGCCGCATTTAGTTCATATCCTGACACCGCCCCAAATGCTTCGGCCAACATTTCTATCTCCCTTATAGCCTGTGCAGGATCCGCAGAGGCAACAACAATATTGTTCGTATTTTCTAGAACACGTATCTGGTAAGACCCACATTCAATTGACTTTCTCATGCTGCTTTGTTCTAGCATCTGCACAAATGGGGCAATATATAGTGCAAAAAGTAGTCGGGAGCAGGGGCAGCCCTGCCTTTTTCCCCTATTAATACATACTTGCTTAGATTCCATCTCCATAACACAGATTCTAGCTCTCGGTGACTTATACATACTTCGAATCAACTTAATAAAATCTGGCTCGAACCCCATCCCACGCATAATAACCCACATAAAAGCCCAAGATACACGATCGAGCGCCTTCTCGGCGTCAATAAATATTAGGCCCAGCTTTTTATGATGCACATTAGCAAAGTCAATGAGAGTAATGACTCTATGAATATGATTAATGGTACTTCTACCAGGAACAAATCCATGTTGAGACATTGAAACCAAGGACGTAATAACCCACATTATCCTATTAGCTAAGATCTTGGCAAATATTTTCCCATTGGCATTTTTACAAAGATATCGGTCTGTGTGACCCTGCTATGTTAGGGGGTTTGTCCTTTTTTTTAACACAGCAATATTAGCCTCGTCCCATGAGGAAGGCGCGTTCTCCCACTGCGCTTCCTGAAAAACACTCAGCATATCGATTTTCAAAACTGGAAAAAGCAACTGATACATTTCTAATGGTAGCTTATCAGGACCAGCAGCTTTCCCATATGCTAGCTGTTCTAATGCTGCCTCTATTTCCTCAATAGTTAATAATTCTTCCAAAGCTGCTTGCTCCTCAACACTTATTCGGTTCAATACTAATTTTTGACAAAAAGCGTGGTGGTATGCTGTCTGTTATAATCACAGACTAAATACGACCTTTGTATATCCACTGCACATGGCACCAAAACGCTTAGACTTGTGGTCACCTGTCACACATTTCATTGAAACAAGTGCAAGACGCTCCCTGTCTCCTGCTCCTCAACAACAAGAAGTAGCTAAACCCCCATGCCGTCCTTTAGATTGATATTATATGGCCTAACTTATACTCTAGTTTGTCCTCTAAACTTCTATATATCATACATGATGCAGTTTGTTTTCATATGCTGTTGTTCTTCTACTTTTGCATGATATGTTGGACTGTATTTAAATCTAACCCTTCTCGTTTATTGATTACACAATTGATATATTTTATGTAATTCTTTTATATTCATTGTCCTTATATCTTATGTATTAATGTAGTCCTTACCTTAATAAACTTACTTTTGAACTTAAAAAATGCTCAGATTTTAATTCCTCAAGATCGTGTTGCTTATATAGAGCTTGGTAAAACTCATGAAACACCCCCATAATACCCTCCTCTTTTTCAACCGTATTGCCCGCCGCATCAATTATAGCCAAAATTCTTTGAGAGGATTGCCTAACTAAGTCTCTGTACAATATGCCACCTGATCGACTCTCCATATTCATATCTACTTTGTTTGTAAGTATTATATTAGATAGCAATTTCCTTCCATCAAATCGCATATACTTTTGATTTAGCAGATGCTAACTTACTATTTATAACTTTAGCATCTGACCCCTGCCTAAGAATCAATATCAATTCCAATTCTACTTCCCGGAGCTCGTCCAGCAGCTGATTATTGATTACTAGCCCTTGTTTTGATTTAGTTAGCCCAAAACCAAGCGCCTCACCCCGTAATCCTGCTTTAAGAGTGTCCCATACAATAGGACCCAAGGCAGATCCCCTATTTATATCGAGGAAATCCCTTGCCAACCTAATCAAATGATCTCTAAATGCCTTATCATTCAGTAGTTTCCTGTTAAAGGAAAATTCCCTTCCACCCTTCCTCTGCCTAATTGTATACAGGTCCGGCAAAAGATGACCGTGGTCTGCAGTGATCCGGGGCCAGACCTGCATTTTTGCACCAGCTATGAGTGCCCTAGACAAAAATATATACTCTAAACTTACCAATTTTTTATGCGGATGCGAGTAAAACGTAAATTCGGGATCTGACTGATGTATCGTGCTCCATGTATCCACTAACCCATGATCCCTCAATAATTGAACTAGAGCCTTAAAAACCTTAGGTTTGCAGCCCACATACTTTTATTTGGGGTTTAAAATTTGCCCCTCTAAATGGATGTTGAAATCCCCACATAAAAATAGCGGGGTGAGCCATGATGCCAATTCGACATGAAAATCTTCCAATATACCAGCTTCATCAACATTTGACCTATAAACAGAGCAGATAGTAGACTTAGTTGTTCCTATTACACATTCGACAATCGCCCATCTCCCATAATTATCCACCTTTACCCTCCCCATCCCCCTGATGCCGCCATATACCAAGATAGCTACTCCCCTATTGGTAGAGGTCTGTCTAGTTGCAGCCAAAAGTGTGTATCTCAATTCTTCAATTAATTTACTTTTGGTCCACAATATATGTGTTTCCTGAATACACAGGATATCTGGTTTTATGATACGTAATTCAGCGGCTATCCTACGCCTTTTATTACTATTATTTAGGCCACAGACATTAAAAGTACATATACAAATTCCCTTAACCGCCATATCTCACATATTTCACATCGTAAACCAGTAATAGCCGACTCATTCTTAATCTTTGTCCGATACCTATTGACCATCTTGAAACATCAGAAGTATTTGCACATGGATTGATTTTTGTGAAATGCACCCCCACCATCCCCTCACGCCAAACCGTTGCCGCCCCCCGGTGCCCCCAACGCCAGCCCCCTACCACCCTCCCTCCCCACTCCCTCTCCCCAGTTCGTAGGCGAATTGGGCCCATGGCCCTATTGATGCAGAGTGAGTTCTCTCCCCTGTGTCCCCCATCTTTCCTATCGCTATCTGGCTAGCATGACACTAAATGAAATGTGTTCTATGGGTTCCCTATTCACTACCATAATCTGGATCCACCAACAGTGCACATAACCCAAACATAATACTAACACCGCCAGATTGTACCGGCTATAAAGTGCTACACCATTATACACGGCTGAGAGGGCAAAAATAGACATAAATACAAGTTTAAGCATTATATTGAGACCAGATATTCCTTTGCTGTCAATTCTGTAGTGAAAAAACGTGTTTGACCTTTAACAATCACTTAAGGGTGGCAGGGTTTAACAAAAACATTTGCCCTCCTTTTGCCTGAAAAGGAGTTATTAGCTAACGTAGCTGCCACCTTTTCTCCACAGTTTGATGACAAAAGTCTGGTGGCACAAAAAATTGAGTTCCCTTCGCAGTCCGCTTTTTATCTGGAAGTGCCAGGTCGTATATCGCCTGGCGTGCCAGAAAATTACTCAGACAAATCAAAATTGCTCTCGGTCTGACGTCCTTATCACCAGATTTTGCAGGCCTCTGTTTAAATGGGAGCCTATGTGCCCTCTGTACTTTGTTGGACCAGTTCCAGTCTTTAAATTCTGGGAAGGCTTCATTGAATAATTCTACGACAAATTTGCGAATATCTTGTTCCTCGATTCCCTCAGGAATTCCTAAAATCCGCAAATTGTTCCTCCGAATATGATTTTCCAAATCGACAAGTTTGGCTTGCTCATCCTCTTTATATTGCTGCGAATTGTCGACCATTTTCTTTTGCCTCACTATGTCGTCTTCTAATGTAGAAATTCTTGCTTCTGCCTCATTCAACCGTTCAGTAAACTCAGTACATGATTTTGGAATCCGCCTAACAGCAATCTGTAGTTTGCGACAAGCGACATGTGTTTTAGCACTTTGTGTACGAGTCTCGGCTCTATGTTCTGAAATGCATTGATAAATTGACTCTAATGATATCTACCCACGCTGATTTAATGCTTGAGATTGTTCATCTCCTTCACCATCCTTTGCCAATTCTAAGGCAGGTTCAGTTGGAGTAAAACTAGGAAGGCCACCCCTCATGGCAACCTGGCCTGCTGCTTCCACCTCCTTGTAAACTAAACTCTTTGTTTATGTACTATGGTGGTTTCAAGATTGTCCTCATCCAGATTTGAAGTATTAAGCTCGCTGACAGAGCTAATCCCAGATCTTCCCCCCCAAAAAAGGATTTCAAACCTGATTCTTCTTCCCCATCCTCATCAGATGAATGATCCGACATAGAGAAAAAATTGCCTTCCCCTAAATCACTCTCCCTATTAGCACCTTCGAGACCCAAATCAACTATTGCATCCAACGCAGTAATCTCTTCTTGCTGCCCTGTTCGTGCAACTGCGGGTGTATTCATATTCACAGTCCCTCCTGTATCCACAAGCCCAGGTCCTGCCTCATGGTCTACACCTTTTTGATTTAATTGGTCATTATGATACTCCTTCCGCCGTGCTCCCTCAGAATGCTCACTCATAGATATTTCCTCATCATCATTTATTTCCTTTGCCAGACTCAGCGTAGATACCACAGCATGTTGTTGTTTTTGTTTTGGCAGAACAATTTGGGGTATCTGAGGTATCTTGGGTACCTTCCTGTCGCTCAGCTCTTGCATCGCAGTCTCTACACCAGCTTCATTGGACCCATCTTTTGTACAACTAGCTGAAAGGGCAGTCCTACTCACTGCGTTGCTGATTTGCTTAGTTTTACCTCCGCGACCAGTTTTTGGAGGCATGGCGTTGAGTATATTAAAACGAGATAGCCTTATTGTTTTAAAGTGTATGATAATATCTTAGATTTAAAAAAAAAAATTTAAAGCTCTCCTCTGAGACGTTATTACAATTGCATTTGGCCGGGTATAACTTGCTTTTTCCTTGACCACAAATATATAAAATAAAAAAAATTGGCTTGGGCAGCCTGTCTCACTTCGGCAGCCAACCACACTTACTGCCACTGTCTTCGCAACCACGCACGATCTCGCCAAACAGAAGAGTCTCAGCCAGTTGGGGCGATTAGAGCGAAACAATATAGCAAATCGCTGTTACAATTATCGCTCTTATCAACCGACGATGGTTCAGGCGAATACGGCAGTTCAGGGTGAAGCAATGTAGCAATATTACAATGTAGCCACTCGCTGTTGTCAATAAAGTTATTTGCCAAATAGCAGTCGCCTTGACTAAAGAAACACACTTTCCACTTTATGCACTCCTACCGGGAGTACTCCAGGAGTTATACTGCGTCTCTCTAACCATCGCAGACTCCCTTTTTTCGTAGTGCTCCGTTTAACAGTACTGCAGTACTATTGCCGCCGCCAAATGATCCCGGCGGCAGCGCTCACACAATGGAGCTCTGAACAAGCTGAAAGCACTCCCGACGTGATTTCTCAACATCCTCGCTTCCTAGCTCCTCGCTCCTGCTGACCTGCTGAACTGCCAGCCGCTGATCCGTTGATCAATTACAACCGCCAGAACAGCATAGGTTAAATCATTATATGTAGATAATCTTTTTTGCCTTTAGCGCGGCTTCTCCTCAGCTCGATCTCAATGCCCCCTCGGCTGTACAACCGTTGGATGGGGGAGCAACGCCGGAGCTTCTCACTCACACGTCCTGCTCGGACGCCATCTTGCCCGACCAATCATAAAAGACTATACACATATCAAATGCATTTTCTTTTCAGACAGAACATAGTACCTGAATTTCAATATCTAACCACTGTCCCTTCAATGGTTTTCAATGCAATGATACAACATTGCCCACGGGGTATAGGAGTAGCTCTGGGCTTTTTGTAGCAAGAATTATGGAGACATTCCAGGAAGACCCCAAGGTGCTAATATATATATATTACCTACTGGCGGCCACCAGTAGGTAGTTATAGTTAGGGCCAAGTTTCCATAGGAAGAGCATTTTTTGTTTTGCTTATAACTTTGGCATTGTTTGATGAATCTTCATGACATTTTCCAAACGAATTCTTTGTTCATATCAGGTCCTATGTTGAGAGTTTGGGGGTGATTCGTCAAGGGGGGCTGAGAAAAAAGGGGGGTCCCAAAATGTGTTTTCTCCATGCAATTTCCATGGGAAACTTTAGACAAGGCTACAGGTCGAACGGGTGAACGAAATTACTCCAAATTTGGCAGGGAGAAGGGTCTTGGTCTAGAAAGCACGCTTTTGTTTATTTGGTGTAAATCCAATCAGTAGTTTTGGAGAAATATTGAAATGTACAGATATCGATATTTGGGAATTCTGCGATCTGATTGTCTGAGGCGCTACGAGCACGAGCTTGCTGCCTATTGGCTGCGAGTGGTGCGAGCAGTTGCAACTAGAAAGTATTGGCAGCCATTTTGGGATTTAGTTGAAATGAGTAAGGGGGGAAAAAGGGCAATAAGAATAGTAAAGAGGAGGCTAGGAGCACTATAACCTCTGTGGGGGAGTGCGAAGCGAAGTAGTCACTCCTACCGGTATGAAAATGCGGTGTTGCTCAGAGTGACATGGCGCTGAGATGAGATGCTACTACACTCAGGTATGAAACCAAGAGCCTAAACCGTGAGCTCACTGATGTAAAGTGATGTGCTCTGGTCTTTGTATTATACGTGAGAAAGTAGTCTTAGTAGGCGTTTATACCATACAGGGAGTGGGAAGCGAACTACTGACCCCTGACGTGCGTTTATACTATACCGGAAGTGAAGTACTGACGGGTACCGGTGTGAAGACTCGGGGATCCAACCGAGCTGATTGCTGTAAAGTGATGGGCTCTAGGTGCTGTAATATATTGGCCGCTGTAGTATAACTGTGTAAGTAGTGTTAGTATGCGTTTATACTATACAGGGGTGGTAAGACAACTACTCACCCCTACTGGTCTGAAGACTCGGGGCCGAAACCGTGAGCCTAAATCATGAGCTCACTGTAGTAAAGTGATGTGCTCTGGGCAGTGTAGCATACCTGTGGAGGTAGTGATAGTTTACGTTTACACAATACAGGGTTTGGGAAGCGAACTACTCACCCCTACCGGTCTCAAGACTCGTGGATGAAACCATGAGCTCATTGCTGTAAAGTCATGTGCTAGGTGTAGTATTCTAATGTAAGTCATGGTAATATGTTAGTATGTAATGCTAGTAGAATGTAAGTATGTAATGTTAGAATGTAGGGCTGTCATGAGGGGAACCTTGGGGAGTTTGTACACTGTGCTGGAGAAGACGGTTGCCTTGCTGTCTGCTCCTGTTGGTGGCTGTTTAAGCTATCTTGTTTTCCTGCAATAAATCTACTTATCGGATCCACTGCTGTCTGCCTCTTCACTACATAAATTTGGCGACGAACGGGAGAAGGTAAAAAGAAGGCAGCACTCACCAATATTTCGAGCTTGCTTGCATTGTGCTGAAGACCCGTTTTCTTCGTGAAGCTGTTTTTACTCATCCCAGGGTCGTCGGCTCATTGAACTATGTAATCCGACCTCTGGTAGGATTTATATTTTTAGATTGTGGGCTTCCTCTGCCTCTTCACTACACTCTTGTTTCTGTACTACACATGCATGTGCAAGTAGTGTTAGTGTGTATTTATACAAATTCTGTAGGTATGCGGTAACCAATGCATCATGGTCCTAGGGAGCGCCACCCCCCAGGTGCAGCTCATGCAATGTCCTGGGGTGTGCATCTGCGGGACATTTATGTTTGCTATTACAGGGCGGGTGCATGGCTTCCACCCAGTGATAGCAAATCCTTGTTTGCCTTGTTGAAGCGAGAGCAGGAAAACCTTGTATCGCTTTAATAGAGCGGATCCGGAGGGTAAAGATGGAAAAAAAATGAAGGAGGGTCTCAACCGTTCATTTAAATGAGCCACCTGGTGGGTAATGTTCCGGGGCCAATCCTATTATTATATTGTGGGGTCTCTGCAGCACTGGGGACCTTAATCTCACATGTAAAATAGGCGTGGAAAGGCAGAGAGACGTTTCGCAGCCCAGGGGATCGCCACGTCCCCGGGTATTGTTTACTAATTGTGCAGGGGGCTTCGAGGCAAACTCAAGTCTGGGGATTGCCACCCTCCGGGGCTTTACTTAATATTCATTTTGTAAAAAGAAATTTTAAAAGACCTTTATTGAATGTATACGCGGAGGTGACAGATACATATGAGGTCCTACAACCCGCTGGGCCAGCCGCCACAAACACACTCATGATTAAAACTGTTCGGTAGTACACAGCCGTGTGGCCGACAACCCTGGGGTCCGGCGGCGCATGTTCAACCATTTCCCGCATACCCTCCTTCAATTTGCTTGTCTCTACGGTTTACATCCTTTACAATGCAACTTTTACCACCCAGTGCCTTTACGACGCAACTTTTACAACGCAAACCATTACAACGCATTGCGCTGGGGGGCGCTCTAGGATAGGGAATACGTTTAATTTACTGTCCAACACCTTCCCTAGTGTCCACGGGGACTGGAGTTGGAATAGTAAATTAAACTATTCACTATCCAGCACCCCAAAGCACTATGCGTTGTAAAGGTATTCATTGTAAATACCGCGTTGTAAAGGCATGCGTGGTAAAAGTATGCGCTGTAGCGTCATACATTCGTATCTACTGTCAGGTCTTAACTTTTTAAACTTTATTGTATCTGTGCCATCAACCATAACTCAAAACTGTGGCCAAGATAAATACTCACTCAGCGGTTATTTCCATGTTTGTTTCTGTCCACTGATTAACATCTTCGCATACTGTGATTAAAACACATGCCAAATCACAATCACGGTGTTACACCTGACTCTTCTACTGAGCTGTATTAACCACCCATACCCTCTAGACATCTTCCTCGTCTTCGTCTGAGCTTACTTCATCATCCTCTGGTAAGGGATCACAAAGCTCTTATCTGTACACATTCCAAGCGGACCACACCTTATTCCATTTACGGGGGCAGGCCCTAAGCACATACACAGCCCTCTCCGTGAACATTAACAAGTCAATGTTCCTACTCCACATGGATGCTGTGGGTGGTTCTGAAGCCCCCCATTTTTGTGCAATGTCTCTTTTAGCTACCATGACTGCCAATGTGGCCCATATGAGTCCATATCTAGTCAGATCGTTCGGGCTTTACTTAAATATGCAGGGTGGGCCTCGCCAGTCCCTGAAGCCTCGGTGGCCCTAGGTAGTGCCTTATTGGGTCAGTAATCACACAGGCAGTACTCATGGTGTTTTAAAGTGATAAACTCCTAGAACCCTTGCAGTTGTAGAATTACGCAGGCTTCATTTATGTAATAGTCTGTTGATTTATATTTGATAGGTGCAGCACACAATTACATTTTCCCTCATAACTTCCTATAAACAGCCAATTTTCACAATAAACTACAGACAAGTGTTGTCAGAAAAAGAAAACCCATTCACTCACTTATCTATTGGTAAAAAAATAACCTTTATTAAAACAACAAAAAATAAATGGAAACACACCTTTATTCGAACAAACAACAGTATAACATGAAATAAGTGGGTGGGACTCCTCCGGAAGCAGCGTACAAAACCTGCAAGACAAAAAAGAAACAATAGTATGTGTGCCATGTCCAAGAGAAAAAGAAAGGTAGACAGAATGAAAGGAAGTTAGTGAGAATGGGACAGAGAGGGAGTGAGTGGAAGGGAGAAGTGGAGGGAAAGTCAAAAGAACAGAGGGAGTGTAGTGTAGTTCCTATTATCCCAATAGGCTCTGCGCATTGGAATAATACCTCCAATAGTATAGACCTAGACCAGACGTTAACTAGGTCTTCTACTGTCGATATTAGACTTAAAGTTTTGGGTTTGCCAGCTAGCTCAGAGTTCACTAGAAACTTTCTCGAATAGACAAGGAGGAGTTGAACCTCCCTGGATAGACAAGAAGGGATTTAGTTTCTGACAACCATAGAACATGACAACTTTGCTCTCCCCTAATCAAGAGTGTATCTCTAGAGTCGTGTGAAAACAAAAGACAACTTATTTTACTCAGTCAGTACGTGCATTCTTAGTTTCACCAGATTGTAGAGAAAAGGAAGAGACGGGCGTGTTCAATAAAAGATGTTATTTATTGATCAGTCTCTTTTCTCGTACAAGAGAAATGAATCGATATTATTGCAATACTTATGGTTAAGTAAAGTGCATACAATAAAAGCAGAAGTATAAAATAATACTGTAAAAACATTTATATGGTTTCTAAGCCATATGGTGGTTTAAAATGAATAAAATAGATACATACATATAAACATTCGACTAATCGTACTCAACTGGTGCTTCTAACTACGCCTACCCCAGTGTACCTGACCTAAGCCTAATACGTGGGCGGGGATAGAAAGTAGTAGTTCAAGTTAAGTTTGGTTTGCCAAGTGACTGATTCAAGAATTCTCTGCAAGGGGTTATTCAGTTCCGTACCTTGAATCTAGGATGATTGAGGGATGGTATCTCTCATCTTTGGTCTCGATATTCCAGGCTGCCTGCAAGGGCTGCTCGGAAGCGCCGGAGCTGGATTTCTCGGCAGGAGAAAGGCAGCGTCTCGTTCTCAGCGCGTCAGGAAGGCGGGGCAGCGTCAGTGGGCTTCGCTCTCTGCTGGGCTTCGGCAAGTCTCGCTGCTCCGATCTCGTCACCACCGCGTGTGTTTGCTTAAGGCAATATCGGTAATATTTATACCTGTAAGGTGCCGAGATTGACGTAAGGATGGACATAGATACGTCAATAAGGATGTCATACGAGCTGGTCGTTAGCACATTCTTTTACTGAAGTTCTCGGTGAAATCAAAACAATGGCCGCAGGGTTTTTCCCAGGTTGTCATAGGTTTGATTTGTTTTGATAACTCCGTATGCCTTATCAGGGGCTGGAGGAATATTGCTTGCCTAATTAGATGGCAAGCGTTATGACCTAATCAGATAACGCGCTCCTGTGCCGTGGTCTGGCGTAATCAGATAACGGTTTCTGCATCATGGGATGGCTGCTAGTTAATTTGTTAACCAGAATAGGGTCAGGAATAGGGGGATCGATACAGAACCTATAGGAATACATCACACCCACTCCACGCTAACTATGGCCATATTTACGAATCTAGGCATAGTAAAACATACTGTAGAGTATCGTGTATACCTTACCACCCCAAAATACACATAATGCATTTTGAAATTATGTAACATACGGGAAAAAAAATAGTCATATGTACTATATGCACTCAAGCAGTAGAATAATGCTAAAATAATCACGCATATGTATACATTATTAGTAATTGAATATTAGAATTACACATGAAATGGCTCTTAATACAGAAGAAAAGTTCGAGACCACTTCATCACAGTTCAAAAATATTTATAAACATACCAGCGGGCAGCTAATGTCTATGAAGTTTCTAAAAATAGAAATTAGTTCTCTAAGAATAGTTCTTACTTTAAGCAGAAGAAAAGTGTCCCGTAAAATTTAACAAAAATATTTTGGGGCTGCTAAAAAATTGCTGTCCGTGAACTGGAGGAAAAGTCGATCTTGTTACTTTATTATTAAAGTTGAAGGCCAAATTCAAGGTGTCGGGAACGCCGTGTGCTAGCTTGTTCAAGAGTCGTTATTTCTGCTCTGGTGAGAACATCATATCGTTGAGACTGCTGAAAAAGCTGTCAACAGCTTCCTGTGAGAGTTCCACTAACTCGGAAAAGGATGTAACCATGCATTCATGTGCATGATTGTCTCCATTGACGTTTTGAGTAGTATTGCTGACAGAAGGTTGTACCTGATCGATGCTGCTTTCATCTTGATCTTCACTACCCCTTAATCGTAGTGGTGAAGTTTCCACGAATGCCGTCATCAGGATTGGCAGCCGTTGAGGGCAGCACAATGCATGAGCCTTTACCGGACCCAACAATGTTTCTGCATCCATTGGCGCATCCGATTGTAGCGTCAGACAGGTGTCCAACACGCATTCTTCTCCGCACAGCATGCACCTTAATACAGGTAAAACACATCTTTGCCATATCGGCCGAAATGAAAGAAACCAAGTCATGTTCAGGTCTCTAAGCCGGGTTAGTCCCAGGATTTTTGATATCCGGTCCCGGTATCCAATGGCTCAGATTGTTTCTTCCCTTGTCGCAGGTGTTTTGTCTGTGACATGGTTTGCCATAACGAAATATAAGGACTAAGAATAGGATTCCTGCAATTAGTCCCAAAATGAGGGGAACTCCTCCAAAAATCGAATGGATGAAGTCTGGAAAAATACCCAGTATGGCTTTGAATGGTGTTAATGCCATCGAAAATACTGTCTTAAATACATTTGAGACTCCACTGGTATCAGAAATATTTAAGATTTCATTCAGGATTTCTGCGAAATGTATGGGGGAATTAGTTGATAACAATGAGTGAATCTCTGCAGTCGTCCTTGCGACTAGGAGATCATACGTTTCTTTTGATGACGTGAGCCTGGTCGGCGTCTGAAGAAGCACTGTTTTCATTCTGCTTAAAGTATCAACTCGAATAGAAGTAATTTTCAAGTTAGGCCATGCCCTTGCCTCCCTGTCTGGAAAGGAGCTGGGGAACAATAAGCGTCCACAGCACATGACCTTCGCAGTCGTACTGATGAGATAAGGAACCCCGGGCTGTAGACTACAACATCTGCGATCCACAATTAGAATGTAACTCCCGTTATAGAGTCTTTTAAAGAATGGTTCTATCTCTGTTGCAGGTGTGCCTAGCTGGTGACATGAAAGGTTATTTGAGTTCCCTTCACAGGCTCCATGCAAACTAATTCCATTACACAGAAGTGTACCGCTTAGTGACATTGCACAATTATTGCCACTAAGAAACACTTTCTGTCCTTTATTACTGACACATGCATGTGAATAGGGCAAGTTCCATGTTGTCTTAATGTACCCTTTTCCCAATTTTTCGTACATGCCAGCCTGTATATATTTTTGGCAGTATTGAAACCTGAAAGTAGATATCGGAATATTAATTATCCCATGTATTATCCATTCAATGACAGGTCGTTCTGACATTGTCAATGGTAATCTCTCGAGTTTCTCAATGCTCAGGATTGTATAATCAGCACCCTTCTGTGCCATACTGATCTGTTTATCAGTAAGGTTAAAGATATTGAATAGTGACGTTGTGTTGATTAAACGCCAAGGCACATAGCCTGAACGCAGATTTTGTAACGTCCAGCCAAGCTGTACAATAGAACGCAATTGAGACTGACCGTGTTGTAACAACAGTAAGTCTTGCGATATTATGTCGATTGCTGATGACACAATGCTGTCCAATGAAAAGATTCTGGAGGACAGAGTCATTAACCCATTGTCCACTACAGAAAGCGATTTTTCCAAATTAATACGGTCAATTTCCCGTATACTTTCTGCTGTCTCAATTTGAGTTATCTTCCAGGCCTCGTTGTAAGCTGCATATATGGAGGCTGCTATGAAGCGTTTTTGACGCTGTTTGCGTGGTCCCATAATGAAATCACGCAAGTCAGCACCATCAGTAAGTAAAGTTAGGTGTTGCTTAATTTCTGTCAGTGTGGAAGTTTTTAGCCATTGGAGGCAGAGTTTGCCCACACTGTAGGTGGTGATTATCCCTGGGTGTTGTCTTTGGGAATATCTAGGGTCTGGCCTGGTCAATGTGAACCCCTGTGTTTTGTTCAGGAATCTGTCTTGACAGTTATTAGTATCTGTGGGCCAGATCAACCATTGTTTCCAATCAGGATTTGTTCTGTTTTGGTTTAATACATAGTTTACGTCTATCTCTTCATCTGCAGAGTTATTGCTGTTCATTGTTGGTTTTGGAATAGACGGTTTATTTAAGTCTTTGATTTTGGCTAATCCAAGACAGGTAGTTTGTTGAATAGTTTCATTCAAGAATATAATTTGTTCTGGGATCATGCAGGCTCTAAACAATGATTCTATACCTTGTACTTGCCATTCTTTTGTACCCCAAACACTTTTTACTTCAACATTTTTGTCCCAATAATCAAAACCAAATGTATTCATTTGTTCAAAAAATGAGTCTGAATATATCAATTTTGTGTTTGTAAGCATGGTTTTTGTTCCTGTCTTATTTGACAATTTGAAATAAAATGTTTCAGCATTACTTGTGTTGAACCCTGAAAAGTATGAATATTTGTCATAAAAGGTTCTTGAGCTTCCTTTTGGAGCGGTTGCACAATGTTCCCATTGATTATAATTTAAAACATTTCTAGGTTGTGCTGATTTATGTAAAAAATGGTTACCATAGTGGTTGTAGCAGTACATACTATCATAATTAGACGAACCCTGCAAATAATCATGTTTGGTAAATTTAGCAGACATCACTAGGTCAGACATCATGTCATTGATACTTTCAAAGTCCCAATCATCAGCAAATGAGTTTGGTTTTACAAAGTCACTCAACGAGATCTTGATTTGGTGTGGATATTTGAGGATTTCAACCGGACCATAAATTTCATAGTCAGTATTGTCCCATGCTACCCCACCCGGTATAGGATTGGCTGTGAAATTGACTGAAGAAAGTTCTCTTTTCTTGACGTGTGAAGACGTGTGTGGCTTGAGGATCAAGTTGATTTTCTGGCTTGCTGTGTCCATTTTAGCATATTTTCCCTCAATGAAGCATCCCAAACATAGTATCATGATGAGCCAAAGTATCAGGATAAATACACCAAAGGACACCCAAAATTCAATCCACAGAGAAATCAGATAGGTTTCTTTCAGCTGTTTCAAAAGTTCCTTAGCTTTATCTTTAAAAGTTTTTGTTGATGGCTGTGTCTTTGATTCACTTAGATCTTCAGAAGAATCTTCAAAGTTGATGAAGTAGCCGGATGCCGTTCTGTCTATTGTTCCAATTGCTTCAGGATTACTGTTTCTTGCAGCTTCAGCATATTCATTTGTTACTTCATTGTAGGTTGATGTGTCTCTACTAAATGTTTTTATTTGGGTTTTCAGAGGTGTGAGTTCCATTGCATTGTTGCATAGTCCTTGTTGTTGTTCTGTAGGCGTTTCGAATGTGATTAGCCTTTTAGTTAGCACCTCTGTACTTGTAGCAAACCTCGGTGTTCTACTACTTATCGGGAGTCCACTTGGCCTACTGTTTGTTATCGGCCACATGATTGTGGTTTTACCAGGTCGATGGATACAACTCGGTTCTCCTTTTTACCAGCAAGCGGCGGTAGTACAACTGATCTCGTCCCGTTGATGGACAAGACAGGAACTGCTTTTCTGTAAGAAGGCCCAAATTCCTTCTTTACCGCGATCTTTTCTCTGACTAGAT